>NC_080182.1:39772350-39976658 GCF_950295315.1 Erinaceus europaeus | reverse complement strand
ACTTCAATACTATAAGAAAAGTACATACAGTTCCTTGGGAACAAAATCAGTTCCTGCAGTCAAGGTTTTATTTTATATTTTAGATTCTGGTATGTGGTTTTTCATTTTTCATTTTATTTTACTTATTTACTGGATAGTGACAGAGAGAAATTGAAAAGGGGGCAGAGAGGGAAAGAGAGATAGAGAGATACCTGCAGTCTTGTTTCACCACTTGTGAAGCTTTCCCCCTGTAGGTGGGGATCAGGGGCTTGAACCCAGGTTCTTGCACACTGTAATGTGTGCACTTAACCAGGTGTGCCAGCCACCACCTGGCCCGGTTTTTAATTTGTTTTAATGGAGGGAGAAATGGTTTATAGTAAATACATTTTTTCATACATGTGTGAAATTTCTCCATTTTTCTACAAGACACTGTAGTGTAGGTCATCCAATACCATGATATTCCAGGACCAAAAAGTCCCCCCTTCCCTGCACTGAGTCCCTCACTTTGATTTAATATACCAATGCCAGTCCAAGTTCTACTCTGTGTTTCCCCTTCCTGCTCTTATTTCTCAACTTCTCTCCATGACTGAGATCAGCTCACCCTTCTCTTTCTGGTTTATCTCACTTCACATGATCTCTTCAAACTTCATCCAAGATGTGGTGAAGAAGGGAACTTCATCATTCACATAGCTGAGTAATATTCCACAGTGCATATAAAGTACAACTCTCTCAGCCACTCATCTGTTGTTGGACATCTAGGTTGCTTCCAGGTTTTGGCTATTACCAAGTGTACTTCTATGAGCATAGGTATAAGAGATATTTTTGTATGAGTGGGCTTGAATCCTTAGAATATATCCCTGGAGGAGGGATTTGCTGGGTCCATTTCTAGCCTTCTGAGACTTCTGTAGACTTCTTTCCACAGGGGTGGAACCAACTTACATTTCTACCAGCACTGCAGGAGGGTTTTCTTATCTCCATTCTCAGAAGGATGAAGTGATTGTTGTCTTTACTTGCATTTCTCTGACAATCAGTGACTTAGGGAATTTTTTCATTTGTCTGTTGGCTTTTTGGATTTCTTCTGTGATGAATATTCTCTTCAGATCCTCTCCTCATTTTTGGATGGGATCTTTTTTTCTTTTTCTTTTCTTTTTTTCTTTCTTTTTTTTTTTTTTTTTTTTTGCTGAGTTTGGTAAGCTCTTTAAATATTTTGGCTGTTAACCTTTTGTCTGATGTATGGCATGTGAAGATCTTCTCCCATTCTGTAAGGGGTCTCTTTGTTCGGGTGGTGGTTTCTTTTGTTGTGCAGAAACTTTTCAATCTGATGTAGTCAAAATATTGCTAAAACTAAGTTTATAATCTTTGACCATCAGCAGCAGACTTTCAATAAAGACTGCAGACAGTTTGACTTCAGTACTGTAAGTAAAGTACATACAGTTCCTTGGGAATAGAACCAGCTATTGTGGTCATGGTTCTAATACAACATGGTATGTTAGTAATGCTAACGCAGTTGGAATGCAGCTGTAGCAGTGATTAACATTCACTGAGCAATTAGCCGTCACTTTACAGCATTTAATGCTCCTCATAAGCAGACCAAGTAGCTGATTTTACTCCTGCTTTATAGAAGAGGAGACTATGTCTTTGGCAGGAAAACAATATTCAGAAACTCACTGATACTAGAAAGAGGAGCCAGTTTCTGAAGTCTGTATCCAGATAGCAGATGCTTAGAGAAGAGTAATATAACATCTTATTTTATGAGCCCAAATATAGTCCTGCAGGGAGCCATCAAGTCAAGGGTTAACTTTAAATATCTTTTGAATGAGGAAAACAGATGTAGATTCTGAAAGCCACATAAAGCTAGAAGTACATTAACTGGTTATTTTCCCTAATATTTAAATTGAGTGAATCTTGTGGTGTCCATGACTGCTAGTCTCTCTCTGTGTGTGTGTGTGTGTGTGTGTGTGTGTGTGTGTGATAGGGGTCTGGACAAACAAAACAGAATGAAAATCTATAGGTTTTTTTCATAAAAGAGTCTTTATAAATCAGCTCTATCTTGAATAGGGTTTTGAGCTATAACTTTCTGAGGGATATAATTGGATTTTGCCTCTATCTTTTCTAACCTCAACAGAAAATACAACATACAACTCATGCTTTATGAAAGGACACGTCAACAGGGAGATTTTCCAATACCCTCCATTTGGTTGCTAACTTTGAAACACGTTTTAATTACTTTTGTTTGTGGGTAGTTGGAGAAACCCTAAATGCAAAGCAGCCACTCACATAGACACATAGGACAAGAATTCAGTGAAGAGGTATTGAAATTTTTATGCCTGATGTTTAATTAGTCTAGATAAAAAAATTTAATTATCTTTTGTACCCTATCATGTGTCTTGGAGTTATGTTCATGTTTGTTAAAATGTCAAATGGAGAAAGCATTCCAGTGGAATTTCTTTGAAAATTTTATATCCTTTTAGGAAAATATTCACACAATTAGCATAGCAGAGTATTTTTTCCATTAAACAAAATGTAGAGAGTGTGAAAGTAATCTCCTAAAAATGACACGCGACTTTTTAACAAGAATGTATAGTTGTGATAAAAGTTTGGCAGATATAATGAAGGGATATTTTCTGTTTCCCTCTTGTGTGTGTAATGAAACTTCTAAAAATAAATTACATCATACCTTCTGTGGCTCCCGTTATTTCAGGAACTATACTATATCAGTACATTTCAGAACCCTATCCCATTATTTTGGTCATCTCTCACTTTTGTTTTTTAAAAAAATTAATTTATTCGATAGAGAGAAATTGATAGGAAAGGGGAGATAGAGAAGAAGAAGGAGATGGAGAAGGAGAAGAAGGAGAAGAAGAAGGAGGAGGAGGAGGAGGAGGAGGAGGAGGAGGAGGAGGAGAGGTGTCTTCAGCCCTGCTTCACCACTCATGAAACCTGCCCTTGTAGGTGGGGACTGGGGATTGAACCTGGGCCCTTGTGCATGGTAGATAGCAGGTACACTCAATCCAGTGTATCACTATCCAGCCCCTATATCTCTCTTTTCAATCACATTTGTCTGGGATGGGAAATTGGTAACCTACAGGTCCATAGGATAGCTGTTTTCTGACATGCTTTATAAGTTTTGCGTTATCTACCTGGTAATCAACTTCACTTGGATGCGGGTGGTGGTGGGGGGACAGATTCTCATCTCTACTGGGACAGAAACTAGGCCATGGTTGAGCCTCTTCCTCTCTGCACTCCTCACCTTCTTTAACAACTTAATTTCATTAACCATTACTTACGAGTCTGATTTGCTTTATCAGTGTATGATGACTCTTTAACCATTTTATTGAATGTTATTAATTGCCTAAGAATTGTTTACTTTAAATAAAATGATACACTTCAGTACATTACTAAGTTCCCAGCTTCCATGATTTGATTGATTTATTAGTGAGAAACACAGGAGTGAAAAAGAACCAGAGAATACCCTGGCACATACATTCCCAGGGATTGAACTTGGGACAGTAGAAACGTCAATGCTTTATTCACGGAACTACCTCCCAGATCATGTTTATGAATTCTTTCAGTTTTGCCTGTTCAAGTCAACACCAAATCAACAAACTTTTGCAAGACCTGCTTAAAACAGAGAACTAGAGTAAACCTAGTCCTGGATTCTCTGGGTCTATGCCCATATTTCTTGATATTTCTTCTCTCTGATCCCTTACCACCAGACTGCCTCTGTCAACCTCAACTAAATCAAGGCTACCAGTACTGCCATGCCACATCAAGCCGCTCCTGACTTGTTACTGTGGATCGCCACCAAAGACATCAAGATGTCAACCTCTCTGCTCTTCTAATCTGGTGACATCTTTCCTAACACATAGGACTACCTAGTACCATTTCAGATGCCATGATATCTAACTAAGTTACAGATGCTAGATAGAGGCTAGAGCCCAGGGTACTGGTACAGGCGGACATGTATCCATATGCGAGGGGCAATTATACACCTCAAAGTAAAACTGCTTAGTAACCCTCTGTGATTAGACTTCAACCTAATAAGCCTGGGATCCTAGTAGAAGGGGCTAAAGAAGGCATCATAAGTTCTCTAACCAATTAGACTTCGACCTAATAAGCTTGGCAATCTAGTAGAAAGACCCGGTTTTGATACAGCATATGCCAATCAACACTTCAACATCTGGGAGAAAGTCTAAGCTTGTCGGATAAGGATTACAAAAACTGGAAAAGGGCAAGAGACTGGCTCACTTAATGATGGCATTTCTGGTCAATACCAGACCAACCCCAGCCCCTAGTTGGGGTGTCCTTGGATTCCTACACTGATATGATGGGCTTGGGCTTCTACTAGATCCCTCTTTCTACCATCACTGGTCACTTCTATCAGGAACATCATCAAAAGCCCTCTCGTGGGCTACTCCAGAAACTTGTTTTCCCTCTACAGTAGCAATGCAGAAACTGCAGTACACTTTGAAAGGAAGTCTGGGTCATCCTATTCTGCCACTCGAGGAAGATGGGTCCTGAAATGAGTGCAGCCTAGAATGTTCCCAGCTGTGGCCATGAACTGTGAGCTCACACAGACAGGGACATGGACGTTACACAGGCTCCTGTGCTAAATATGAATAGATATGAGCCCTAGGTCAGATTGATGAAGTAAACAGTATTTATATACTGTCCTCATGTTTGGAAGCTACTCTTTGCCCTAATCCAGCTTTCTAACCCTTTTCTCAACTCAGACATAATCTTTCCAGACAGTATTTTTTAGTATTTATTTATTTTAACACCTGCATGTTAGCTATTAAGCTCAAGCAAAAACTATGCAAGTCATGGGCCACTCAGAACATACCTAAGATAGACTTCCTAGCTTCTCCACCCTAAGGTCCCTATTCTCAATGTGCTCCATTCCTACTTTTTGGTTCCTGTTTATCAGGTCCCTGCTTTATATCTTACCACCTTTCAGACACCAAGTTGCAGATGCTACTACGATTCCATCCTGACTTCCCTGGGCAGACGGCCTCACCAATGCTTCCAGAAACCCCACCTCCCCAGAGCCCTGTCCCACTAGGGAAAGATAGAAACAGGCTGGGGGTATGGATCAGCCTGCCAATGCCCATGTCCGGCAGAGAAGCAATTACAGAAGCCAGAACTTCCACAATCTGCACCCCACCCCATAAAGAACTTTATTCCATACTCCTGGGGGGGGGCAGTTATTAGAGGAAGATGACTAGAGGGGTTCTGAATTCCAACTCCATCAGGACCTGGAGAGAGAAGACGGAAAAAGGATATTCAGAAGTAGTAATAGGTGTGGGTATGACTTGTAAAGGGAGAGAGGGCAGGACCATAGGATAAAAATGGTTCTATATCTATATCTATATTTATATTGAGAAAGACTAATAGATAGAGTTATAGAAATAACAGTCAACCTGTATCTGTGACCTTGGGAGAACGAATGTAGCTTCCAATGGAGGGAATGAGGATACAGAACTCTGGTAGTAGGAATAGTGCACAATTATATCCCTGTTATTTCATACTTTTGTAAATCACTATTAAGTCACAAAACAGAGAGAGAGAGAGAGAGAGAGAGAGAGAGAGAGAGAGAGAGAGAGGAGTACAACTATTAAAGTATAAGTACTGCTGAGAAAGAGACCCAAAGCCTCACACACAAATTCTGTGCTTTAGCCTCTGAAACACCTCCCTCACAATTTGAAAAAATAATAACTTCTGTGTCCACTTCTTAACAAAAAGCACCTTCTAGAAAGCAGAGCTTGATTTATAATTCTTTTTATCACTTGTAGCTCATAACACTATCCTTAGGATCTCAATGAAGATTTTATAGTAAACGCCAAAAACGTACAGTATGTAAATGCAACAATCTCAAATTCAGTTCTTATGTTGTTTTCTCTCGAGAAAAATAATCTGCAGTACTTTGTTGTCAATTCTGAAAGAACTGAGATGATTAATATCACAGTTAGAAAGCAATAATTGCATGCTAAGCAATTTGAAGATGTTTTCTTAAGACAGCAACATAATTTATTTTCCTGGTAACTACAGTTCTGTTTGAAGAATTGGAGATTTAGAGTTTTTAAGTTTAAACAATTTCCCTCTACAAAGTATTCCAATGGGAATAAGTTTGTGAGTAATTAACACTTACTCAATTGCTATTTGACTTGTTAGAAGATAATCACGGTTATATTTCCAACTAGACTGCAATAAAATCCACACTGGTGTCTAGGTGTTGTTATTTGGTACAGAAGTGGATGAGGCTGAGGCCATACCACCCTGAATACACCCATCTCATCTGATCTCAGAAGCTAACCAGGTTCAGGTCTGCTTAGTTCTTGGATGAGAGAAATGGATAATATGGTCTGTCAAGATTACAGACATGCGCAGCTGGCGCAAAGCGCAAGGACTGGCGTAAGGATCCCGGTTCGAGCCCTCCGCTCCCAACCTGCAGAGGGGTCACTTCATAGGCGGTGAAGCAGGTCTGCAGATGTCTGTCTTTCTCTCCCCTTCTCTGTCTCTCCTTCCTTTCTCCATTTTTCTCTGTCCTATGCAACAACAATGACATCAATAACAACAACAATTACAACAATAATAACTACAACAATAAAAAAGGGCAAAAAAAGGAAATAAATATTTAAAAAAGATTACAAACCTAAGTATTTCACATGTAAAGAATACAAAATATTGGAAATAGATATTTATACAGATTTTTTTTTTTTTTTACAGAAGAGAAAATGAATTTTCCACATATAATGAGGGAGAATAAACAAGTTAATTAGCTGGTAGCTGACACCACATTGTGGTGCAGGATAGGCATCTAGTTAGAAATAACAATGTCGGGAGTCGGGCGGTAGTGCAGCAGGTTAAGCGCAGATGGCACAAAGCTCAAGGGCCGGCATAAAGACCCTGTTTGAGCCCTTGGCTCCCCACCTGCAGGGGAGTCGCTTCACATGCGATGAAGCAGGTCTGCAGGTGTCTGTCTTTTTCTCCCTCTCTGTCTTCCCCTCCTCTCTCCATTTCTCTCTGCCCTATCTAACAATGACAACATCAATAACAACAACAATAATAACTACAACAATAAAACAAGGGCAACAAAAGGAAAATAAATAAATATTTTTAAAAATTTTAAAAAGAAAAAGAAATAAAATTGTCTGTGGACATTTTTGTATTTCACTTTCAACAGACATGGAAGAGAATATTTAAATCTTATGGGAACTAAGTACCATGAACACTTCTAATATTTCCTGACAATGAGTTTCTGAAATTATTTCTCTGATAGCTCTTTGGATCTGCATCATTTAATGCCTGGCATCTTTGTGCCTCTTTATATTTGTGGGGGAGCCAACTTCTGGAGACTAGGTTACCATAGCTACCAGCATACATATTTTTGTTACCAGGCTTCTACTTATGTGAACTAAAATTCATTTCGCAGTTTTGTGTGTTATATTTCCTCTACTTTGTGATGATTTTTTTCTGACTTACTTTCATCACATACTAAAGATTATTATTATTTCTCTTATAATACATAGTATTAGTCTGAGTGTTATTATTCAACTATTGAGTTATTTATATTTGTAGGAGATGGTTTTTCTGGGACAAACTATTGTAAAAATGATCTGAGTGGGTGGGTGGGATACAGCTTATACTGTAGAACATTGGATTAGCCACCTGTGAAGTGCTTAGTTTGAACCCTAATGCTACAAGTACACTCCATGCAAAGCAAAATGGGAGTTTCATTATGGTGAGCTGGTATTGTGGTATCTCTATTGTCCCTTGCCTTTCTCTTTCTCTCAGCCTCATTAAATTAAAAAAGAAAAAAAAAGTTCATAAAACAGAGCAGTGTTATCCTATACGCAAGAGACCCTTACTTATTATTTTTTTATATTACAGAATTATATGTCGACAGGGACAGAATCCACACCATTCCCACCACCAGAGTTCTGAATCTTCACTCTCCCCACTGCAATCTGTTGGTCTGCTCCTAAATTCTGCTTCGAAGACCCTTCTGTTACATTGCTTGAGGCTGTGGTCTATTTACATCATCACTGTTTTCATTGGTTTAATCCCCATTGGTTTGCACCCTATTTTTCCTTCTCCCCACCCCCTATCCTATGTACTTCCTCTTCCTGACACTACCGCCTCAGTTGACATAAAAGACAGGGCTTTCTAATGAAGAGAGGTTAGAAGATTAGATTGTTGAACTGCATCTCCGCTCGTCAATAAAGACTGAACTGCGCTCCCAGCTCAGCCATGAGTCCCTGGTCGTCTGTCTCCACCCGTGAAGCCAGCCCGGCCCGGCACAATCCACCACAGTTCCCCTAAGGCTGTAGACATGGGCCAACCATCTTCTCTACAACTATCTGTCCACATTTACACAGAGTTGCCCTGAGACCCTTACTGTTTATCTCCCTCTTTTCTTTCTTTCTCTTTCTCCCCTTCCTCCTTCCTTCCTTCCCTTCTTTCTTTCTTTCTTTTTTGTTTCTTTTATTCTTTTTCTTCTCTTTTTTCTTTTCACACTTTTCACTTCTGGTGTATGGTGTGTCTAGGATCTTACCAGACATGTTCTTTCCTCAGGCACACAGAATTCTATCAGCACGGCTACAGTAACATCCTTTAGCGGTTAGGAACTTTAGAAAGAAATGGTTACTATTTTGTCTCTCTTTATGTCCTGGCACCTTATAGCCACCAAGTCGCAGACACTACCATGATTCCGCCCTGACTTCTCTGGGCAGATGATCTCACCAGTGTGTCCTGGAACCCCACCTCTCCAGAGCCCTGCCCCACTAGGGAAAGATGGAAACAGGATGGGGGTGTCAACCTGAAAATGCCCAAATCCAGCAAGGGAGCAATTACGGAAGCCAGATCTCCTACCTTCTGCACCCCAAAAGCAACTTTGATCCATACTCCCAGTGGGGGAGAGAGAAGTGATGGGAGGAAGAGGAGAAGAGGGCTCTGAACTCCAGCTCCATCAGGTCCCAGAAAGAGAGGATGAAAAGGAGAAGGATGTTTGGAGGTAGTAATAGGGCTATGTGTGGCCTGGAGGGGAAGAGAGGGCGGGACCTGGAAGAAAAGGGGGCAGTTATGCACAAATGCAGACAGACAGCTGTAGAGACGACAAGTAACCATGTCTGCAACCCTGGGAGAACTGGGGTGGTTTGCAGTGGAGGGACTTGGGATTCAGAACCCTGGTGGTGGGAATGGTGTGGAATTATACCCCTGTTGACATGCAGATTTGTAAATGAATATCAAATTGTTAATAAGAGAATTAAAAAAAAGAAATGGCTATATGAGAGGGATTTCATGACGTATACTTTACAGAATACAATTTATTCAAATGCTGCAAAACCTGGGAAGATCACAAACATTAAAAATATTCACTAGTGGGAGTCGGGCTGTAGCGCAGCGGGTTAAGCGCAGGTGGTGCAAAGCACAAGGACCGGCATAAGGATCCCGGTTCGAACCCCGGCTCCCCACCTGCAGGGGAGTCGCTTCACAGGCGGTGAAGCAGGTCTACAGGTGTCTGTCTTTCTCTCCTCCTCTCTGTCTTCCCCTCCTCTCTCCATTTCTCTCTGTCCTATCCAACAACGACAACAACAATAATAACTAAACAATAAAAAAACAACAAGGGCAACAAAAGGGAATAAATAAATAAAATAAATATTAAAAAAAATTCACTAGTAGCTTGGCAAAACAGCTCAGCTGGATAGCACCCTGCTTTTTCTTGTGTGTGACCAGACCCAAGCTAAAACCTGGCCCTCACTCCATCGAGTAGAAGTTTCAGTGCTGTGGTCTTTTTTTTTGTTTTCTTACTACCTTTTTTTATCTCTATCTAAAAAAAAAAAAGTTACAGGGGCTGGGTGCTGGCCCATCTGACTAAGCACACATGTTATCAAGTGCAAGGACTCAGGTTCAAGCTGCTGGTCCCCATCAGAGTGGGGAAAGCTTTGCAAGTGGTAAAGAAACATTGCAAGAATCTCTCTCTCTCTCTCTTTCTCCCCCCTTTTCTATCTCCTCCTTCCCCCTTGATTTCTGCCTTTGCCAAATAAATGAATAAATAAATATTTTAAAAAGAAACATAAATAAGCTCTAATAAAAAGTGCAAGATAGTAGAGAAAGTTCCCACATACACCACACGCAAAAGGTCACTAAAGAGAGCAAACATATCCATGACTAATGAACGTTCTTCAATATACCTATGCCTCATGTGCAAGACAGTTTTTAAAATATTTATTTATTTTTTAATTTATTATTTTAAAGAAATCAAAAAATTCATTATCTTTACTTATCTGTTGAATAGAGACTGCCAGAAATTGAGAAGTAAAGGGGTGGTAAAGAGAGAGAGAGGAGAGAGACGGAGAGAGACACTTACAGTTCTGCTTCACCATTTGCGAGATTTTCACCTTGTAGGTGGGCTCGAACCCAGATCTTTGTGCACTGTAACATGCACACTCAACCAGGTGTGCCACCATTTGGCCCTTCAATAATTTTTTTTATCTTTATTTATTTTTTGGATAAAGACAGCCAGAAATCAAGAAGGAAGGGGGTGATAGAGAGGGGAAGCGACAGAGAGACACCTGCAGCCCTGCTTCACCACTTGCAAAGCTTTCTCCCTGCAGGTGGGGACCAGGGGCTTGAACCTGGGTCCTTGTGCACTGTAACATGTGTGCTCAATCAGGTGGTGCACCACCAATTGGCCCCCCAAGATATTTTTTCTTTTTTTTTTTATTTACTATTTGACAGACACAAAGAGAAAGTGAGAAGAGAGGGAAAGATAGCAAGTAGAGAGACAGAGACACCTGCAGCCCAGCTTCACCACTCATGAAGCTTTCCCCCTGCAGGTGGGGACCAGGGCCTTGAACCTGGGTCCTTGTGCACTGTAACATGTGCGCTCAACCAGGTGGGCCACCATCCCGACCCGACATTTTTCTTAAAGATATAATAACTAAATGTTCTGCAGGTTTGAAATGATATTAGAGACCATTTAGATTTAGAATTGTTTTTTGCTTGTTTAACAGATCCATGGCAGAGCATCATAGAATAACAATCTACTTATAATTTTATGCAAAATCTCATTTTGGGTATATGAGTTGATCATTTGAGACATATAGCTTTCCATTTATTTTCTAAAAAGACATATGATTCAAGAATGATTTAGACTCAATAAGAGTCAAGTTTCTATTCTAAAAAAGACAAATGGATTGATACACTTTCCTCAGTGATACAGCTAATTAGTATCGGGGCTGTGGTTAGAATAGAATGAATCTTGGCATCCAAATTCAAATTGTTCTTTATTTTTTAAAGGCTTTAAATTAAAATTTCATATGAATCTATGAAATACCTAGCAGCACTGTTTGTGAAGTACATTTTCATTAAAATATTTTAACAGAGTTAGAATAAATATTTAAGTGAAGGGCTGGGAAGACACATGAATGAGACAGTGCAAACACATGAATGAGGACCTGGGTTCAAGTCCTCGAGTCCTGCAGAAGGGGGTGAACTTGAGGTGTGGAGGAGCAGCACTGCAGGTTTTTCTCGTTCCTCTCTCTCTCTCCCTCTCTCTCCCTTTCCCATTTCTTTCTGACTTTACAAAAAAAAAGAAAGAAAGAAGGAATGAAAGAGAGTCAAGACAGAAAGGCGGGAAGAGAAAAGAAGGGAGAGAGAAAGGAAGGATGGGAGGGAAAGAGGAAAATGGCCATGGGGCAGCGAACTCACCACGCAGTCACTGAGACTCCGTGATAAACTTGGCGGCAAAACCAGTTTCTCAAAACCGCGACTTAAAGGGCATCGGTATTGGATAAATCAGGGAGAAATGCACTAGTCCGTAAAGATTACACGCTCTTCTGAAAGGCCTCAGAGGAATATGTATCAAATATCAGTTTGAATCACTTGATGTCCTCTAATCATTATTTTTTACTTATAGCTAAAGCAAAATTAATGGACAATAGATCCCACTCACACATATAAGTACAAAGAATGCATGATATTTAGAAGTAATAAATACTTGCATCCCACGTGAAGGGAATGACATAAATTCACTTAATAAAATAAATAAATAAATAAAAACCAGGAGAGTCAGCATGGAACCTGTTTTGTCATTTATGCAACCCACTCAGCTTCCAGCTCTGGGCCCTCCCCCGCTTGTACCACATGGAGGAAGCTCTGGTTCTACTGTGACCCTCTTTTCTCTTCATCTCTTTCTATCTGCAAAGACTGTACTAGAATGGTGATCCAATGAATCAAGATGAAATATGAGAACACTGACTGTCCAGAATATCCCAATGTTGGAAAACAAAGGGGAGAGACAGCAGAGGGCTAGGATCCCATTTACAACGGTGGAGGGAGCCTTCTCCGGGTGGTGGGAGCAGTGTGCCCTCACCTGTCACAGGGGATAAGAGACTGTACTCATGACAGTGGTCTGGTTAATAATTATTTCTCTCAGAAAATCGAATGTTAATAAAGAAACTTCCTCAAACTAACGACTGTAATTAACTCCAGTTAAAATATCGTTATGAATTTTAGGGGAGAGAAGTTTTTTCTGGTATTGATCTAATGACTGAGTTAAATAACCCTGTTCTACTTGCTGCCAAAATATAAGCTTTACAGTAATTAAAGTCATACAATACTGGTATACAGTCAGACTGCCAGTGGGAAAAAATGAAACATGAAAAGCAGTAAGTATGCATGATAATTAAGATGACTAAAATATCATAATTAGTGGACATAAATTGATTACTTAATAAATGATACTGGGAGACAAGCTAGGCATTTAAAATATACACACATAAGAAAAAAAATCAATGGATGGGGACTGGGGGTAGTGCACCAAGTTATAGCATGCAAAGACCTGGGTTCGAGCCCCCAGTCCCTGTCTCTAGGGGGAAGCTTTACAAGTGGTGAGGTAGTGCTGCAGGTCTCTCTCTCTCTCTCTACCCCTCTCTCTCCCTATCACCTCCTCCCTTCTTCATTTCTGGCTGTCTCTATCCAATGAATTAATAAAGATAATAAAATTTTTAAAAAGAATGAATGGATGCAAAGAAGAAATGAAGAAAAAATAGTTAGCTCAACTAACTTGATTATACTCCTAACAATGCCAGAAGTAAAAACTGCGACAAAGGGTCATGCCCACATCACCTGTTAGAACATGAGCAATTAGTATTCACTATGTGAGAGATTATATTCCATTCTGAACTCATTCAAAGGCAGAAGTGTTTGATAGTCCTTGGTCAGAAACACATCCCTACTCCTAACTTTAACAACTACAAAGATAAAATTTGACTACAAAGGAAGATATCAGAGGAAGGCAGATTTTCCAAAGACTAAATAAGTCCTAGCATTCTATAGCAGGAATGAAGAAGCCAATGAGTAGTTAGCAAATTGTTATCCCAAAATAAAAGCCTTGGAGAAAACTGTCAATGGAATCTGGTTCAAAGTCTAGATCAAAGGCTAGGTTACACCGTGTTTAAGAATCAAGAGTACTCTTCCAAGACTGAATTCCAAGGTGGAAATGAGGTGGAAAGTAGCGTCTTGGTGAAATTTGAATCTCATAAGGGTTGTAGACAGTATTGACATACATTTCTCCTTAGCTAGAAGACAGAACCTTGTCTGCGCCACTTACCTTAAAGTAAAAGTGCTTAATTCTAAAACCCTAGATGTATTTCCTTCCTAACATGAGGCTAGATCCATAAACCTAGTACTGGTTTCCATACAACAAATGACACTAAACACTTTAACAACTGGAAGAAAGTCAAACTTCATTAGATAATAGGAAAAACTACAAAAGCGGAAGAAGAACAACAGACTGGCTTGCTTAATGACGGCCTTTTCGGTGGATACCAGGCCACTCCATCATCGGGGGCCGTCAGGGAATCTTGTATTTCCCCATGTACAGTTTGGACCAAGACCTTTAATGGATCCCTCTCTCCACTATCACAGGAATGTCATCATGAGCCCTCCTGTGGGCCTGTCCAGGACCCTGTCCTCTCTATAAAGTTCCAGTGGCAGGGAATTCCCTTTTATCCGAGGAGAGGCTGGATTATCCTACTCTGCCGCTCAAGAAAGACTGGTCCTTAGATGAGTGCAGCCTAGAACGTTCCCAGCTGTGACCATGAACGGCAAGCTCAGACTGACAGAGACATGGAAGTATTTTGCAGACATTTATCACAGGGAGGTGAGAAATCATACTCATGTATCAACAACTGTACCATAAATCCTCCCCCCCCATACAAATAAAAAAAGAGGAAGTTCTGTACTCAGTCTTCCTTCAACATTGGAAGTCACATGGGGGTTGTATTTCTTCATAAGAGCTCATGACTTATGTTATAATAGGATAAGTTTTCTTTGCTTGTCTGATTAAAACCAGAGTGCAAAGTACTATAGACAATAAAGTTACTGTAGCCATCAAGTGAAATTCTATTTTTATTGAACAATCTATTTTTGCTGCAAAATACCCTCATCCCTGATTTAGGTCCTTTTACATTGCTATGCAGGAGGACCTCAAAGCAACTCCTCCCTCACCCCCCACCCCTCACTCCTGACACCCCTTCTCCTTGGTCCCCCTCCTCTCCCCCCCCCCCCCCCAGTAACCTTCACCCTGCCCTTCTTTCCCAGAGTCCTTTGCTTTGGTGCAATACACTAAGCCAGTACATGTTTTAGTTTGCGTTTCTCATTTTTGTTCTTGTTTCTTAAGTTTCGCCGATGAGTGAGATCACCCCATATTCATCCTTCTCTTGGACAGAGGTTAAAGGAATCATGTTCAGTCAGAACTTCCTCCTCAGTGTGTTTGGCTTTTTAAAATGTGTTTATGGTCTCTTTATTCATTTCTTCACTCCACCAAATACAAGTATTGTGCTTGCATGCTCTGCCTACACCAAGCTCAGTGCTATGAAAAGACAAAGCCAGTAATTTATGACATGCAGCACTTACATACAGGTTACTGTCTACTCATATGGAATCATACAAAGCTATGTGTTTGCCTTTAACGACAAAGCAACAGTGACATGTCATAATCCCAATAAAGTTTTCTGTTTGCCAATCATTTTTATGCACTACATCTTAGTTTAGCTTACCAATTACTCTCCCAAGCTAGATCGTTTGCTACCATCTCCACTTTATAAATGAGGTTGTTCTGCTTTGTTGTAAATGCAGATTTATTATGAGATGACAGATGAGGTACTAGATATTTTTTTAAAAGATGAGAAACATTTCTATTTGCTTCCATGATGTAGAGTTTAGGAACTTTTCATTAGATTTTTTGGGTTTGAAGGATTCTAACAGAATATTAATATATGTGTACTACAGAAGAGAAGGGTTATGTTAGAATAAAAAAATGCAACATTTGGGTTAAATAATGCTTGCTCACTTTCTCTGGGTTCTCTCTGAACTCACACTACACTAACCATCATCATCAGTTCTCTGCAGTGAACATAGCTAGTCTTCACTTCTGAAATTTATATGATAGTAGAATTCTTTGCTGCTTGCAGTGCGTGATCAGAAGTGTGAACACATTTGTAAACACTAGTAGTTATTGTGAATATATTTCAGCTTCAGGGGTTTCTACCTACTAATATGTCCTCTTAAGGAGCAAAAAAAAAAAAAGGTAGCTAGAATTCTCATTAACTCCCAGTATATGACAAATAACCCAGAAGTTTGGGGGACTTTTTCAAACTTAGTTTTTTTAAGATGTGTTATTTAAGATGTGTTGCAGGAACTAGCAACCCCAACTTCACCTTGGAGTTTGTAGCAATTCTCAAGTCTTACTTTATCTCAGACATGCTGAATTAGAATCTACATTTGAATGAAGTACTGAGGTAATTTTACTCTATATTAAAACTCTAGAGACTGCTTAAAAAGGAAATGTTTGGGGCTCCCAAATTAGAGTCTATTTTTAATGGAGGCAAACTTTCATTTTAGACTTTTCTCATTCTTTGATGTTGTCCCCTAGTTGTGAATATACAGAGAAGGATTATCTAAGGAAATTCTTAACATAGAACATTCAAGACTGACAGTAAATTCTACCTTCTTGAGAAAAGTATGATGTAGTTATTGAAATAATCACACCACAATATGATCAGCCTTGTCATGTTTTTTCCACCAATGAGGCTTGAAATGCTAAATAGTTAATAACTAGACAACCCTTCAGACCAATCAGCTTTTGTGATGCTTTATCCAACAAGGATCAGGGGATTTAGGATGAAAGCTGTTAATGAAAGTTTGTAAATGATATCTAACTTATTTTTTTAATCATTCTAGATTCTTGGTTTTTTAATTTATTATTTTTTTTACAAGATACACTTTTAGGCAGCTACAACAGATAAGTATACTCCAGCTAAAGGATTAAGAAATAAAAGAGCTTCTTTCTATAACAAAATACTCTCCTCCCTAACCTTTGAAGCAGACTATTTACTTTGAAGTCCAGCATGTCATGCCTCCCAAACAGTGATAGCTTTCAGAAAGAATAGAAGATAATAGCACTTGAGCTCAGAAAGGGAGCTACTGACTGAGATTTGTGCTGAGGAAGCACAGCTAGGTAAGTAGAAATCCACCCTTATCTTTCCAGAACAAGCAGAGATGATAACGTTAGGGAGGGCAAGGCTACTGAAAATGACAACACCCCATCTTCCATCCACTTCAACTTATGATAATGTCTGAGACAGGTATGATGATTAGTGGAAGTAGTTTCATAAATAATCTTATAAATTTTACTGTGTGGTGGGTAAGAATGATAAATTGTAAGCATTCATCCTTTCTATGAGGGAGAGCCTAGGAATCCATAAATAGCAAACCTACAGCCAACATCATATTCAATGGACAGAAGCTGAAAGCATTCCCCCTCAGATCGGGGACTATACAGGGCTGTCCACTATCACCATTACTCTTCAACATAGTGTTGGAAGTAGCAATCAGGCAAGAGAAAGAAATCAAAGGAATACAGATTGGAAGGGAAGAAGTCAAGCTCTCACTATTTGCAGATGATATGAAAGTATACATAGAAAAACCTAAAGAATCCAGCAGAAAACTACTGGAAGTTCTTAGGTAATATAGCAATGTGTCAGGCTACAAAATCAATGTACAAAAATCAGTGGCATTTCTTTATGCAAACACTAAATCTGAAGAAGAAGACATCCAGAAATCACTCCCATTTACTGTTTCAGCAAAATCAATAAAATACCTAGGAATAAAGTTGACCAAAGAAGTTAAAGACTTGTACACTGAAAATAATGAGTCACTATTCAAGGTAATAGAAACTGATACCAAGACATGGAAAGACATCCCATTCTCATGGCTTGGAAGAATAAATATCATCAAAATGAATATTCTCCCCACAGCCATCTACAAATTTAATGCAATACCCATCAAAGTTCCACCAAGCTTCTTTAAGAGAATAGAACAAAAACTACAATAACTTATCTGGAGCCTGAAAATACCTAGAATTGCCAAAAACATCTTGAGGAAAAGAAACAGAAATGGAGGTATCACACTCCCAGATCTCAAACTATATTATAAGGCCATCATCATCAAAACAGCCTGGTACTGGAACAAAAATAGGCACATAGACCAGTGGAAGAGAATTGAAAGCCCAGACCTAAACCCCTACACATATGGACATCTAATCTTTGATAAGGGGGCCCAGAGTATTAAATAGAGGAAGGAGGCTCTCTTCAATAAACATGCAGAAGAATGAAATTGAAACACCTTATCTCACCAGAAACAAAAATTAACTCCAAATGGATCAAGGACCTGGATGTTAGACCAGAAACTATCAAATACTTAGAGGAAAACATTGGTGGAACACTTTCCCACCTAAATCTCAAGAACATCTTTGATGAAACAAACAAAATTGCAAGGAAGATTAAAGCAGAAACAAACCAATGGGACTACATTAAATTGAAAAGCTTCTGCACAGCCAAAGAAACTATCATACAAACAAGGAGACCCCTTACAGAATGGGAGAAGATCTTCACATGCCATACTTCAGACAAGAGACTAATCAGCAAAATATATAAAGAACTCAGCAAACTTAGCACCAAAAAAGCAAATGACCCCATCCCAAAATGGGCAGAGGATATAAACAGGACATTCACTTCAGAGGAGATCCAAAAGGCTAACATGAAAAATTGCTCCGGGTCGCTGATTGTCAGAGAAATGCAAATAAAAACAACACTGAGATACCACCTCAGCCCTGTGAGAATGGAATACATCAAAAAGGACAGCAGCAACAAATGCTGGAGAGGCTGTGGGGACAGAGTAACCCTTCTGCATTGCTGGTGGGAAAGTAACTTGGTCCAACCTCTGTGGAGAACAGTCTGGAGAACTCTCATAAGGCTAGACATGGACCTTCCATATGACCCAGTAATTCCTCTCCTAGGGATATACCCCAAGGACTCCATAACACACAGCCAAAAAAAAATATGCATACACCTATGTTCATAGCAGCACAATTCATAATAGCTAAAGCCTAGAAGCAACCCAGGTGACCAACAGCAGATGAGTGGCTGAGAAAGCTGTGGTATATATACACAATGGAATACTACACAGATATTAAGAACAATGAACCCACCTTCTCTGACACATCTTGAAGGGAGCTAGAAGGAATTAAATGAGCTAAGTCGGAAAGATAAAAACAAGTATAGGATGATCCCACTCATCAACAGAAGTTGAGAAAGAAGAACAGAAAGGGAAACTAAAAGCAGGATCTGACTAAATGGAGAGCAGGGCACCAAAGTAAACACCCTGTGGTGAGGGAGTGGGTGGACATTCGGCTTCCGGGAGTGGGGGGTGGGATGGGACACAGTCTTTTGGTGGTGGGAATGGTGTTTATGTACACTCCTATTAATTTGTAGTCATATAAATCACTATTTAATTAATATAAGAGAGGAAAATTGATTGTCTAGAACTTTTAAAGCACAGACTGAGTCTTTTTAAGACATAGGCTGAGTCTTTGATATGTTGACTCTCAAAAGCCTAGATCAGGGAGAACAGAAGCAACTGGTGGCACAGCGATATACAAGATGTTGGGTATTATATAGCAAACCCTAACAAAGGGACTTTTCAAATTTAACCCAATGACCAAATAATGTGATGATAACAATAACTATCCATTGTCTTCTTGAACCCTAAGACAGCAGGAACCTCACATTTCCACTATGAGCCTATATTTTCCCCAGTCCTGGAACCTTAGGGTGGGGTGCACTTTCCTGCATGCTTCTCTCAATTCATACCAAATAATATTGCATCTGCCGATCACAACCAAATCAACGCAATGAGTGCCACCCCAGCATGGTTCACTTCACTTCAGACTGTGTCCAGAGACTTCAGGTGTGGAATGACAACCCTTCAGCTTCATTACTCGGGTGAGACTTTTCCTTTCATAGGATTCCAGGTGGTTCACTTCCTAACAAAGTCCCCAAACCTATATATAGACCAGGTCCGTGAGATAGAGCATATGTTGACACGTATCCATTAACTAGGGCAAAACATATGCCTGACAGCAAAAGTACACAATAGTCTGCAATGAGTACCCCCCAACACTTCATCTGCACTATTCCTGCCTGTAGGTCCATAACTGTTCAACAATTTGTTTGGCTTTGTATGTTAACTCTCTTTTCAGCCACCAGGTTCCAGATGCCAACATGATGCCGACCAGACTTCCGTGGACAGACAACCCCACCAATGTGTCCTGGAGCTCTGCTTCCCCAGAGCCCCACCCTACTAGGGAAAGAGAGAGACAGGCTGGGAGTATGGATCCACCTGTCAACACCCATGTTCAGCGGGGAAGCAATTACAGAAGCCAGACCTTCTACCTTCTGCAACCCACAATGATCCTGGGTCCATACTCCCAGAGGGATAAAGAATAGGAAAGCTATCAGGGGAGGGGACGAGATATAGAGATCTGGTGGTGGGAATTGTGTGGAGTTGTACCCCTCCTATCTTACAGTTTTGTTATTGTCTCCTTTTTAAAATAAATTAATTAATTAAAAAAGAAGCTATCTTATAAGTATTAGACACAAACCTTTTCAAAAAAAGAAAGATTAACTTGGATTAGACTTGATACAAAACATTGCTACTACTTTTTTTTCTAGCTATAACTAGTGGGCTTGCCAAAAAAAAAAAAAGAAAAAGAAAATCATTTCAAAGAAATTAGCAATGATTGCAAAGGAAGTCCAATTTTCCCATCAGGATGATGCATCTATCTCATCCATGTAATGTTGGTCGCAACATAAAGAACAACGTGCTCTCTAACCACATTTTATTTGTAGGATGAATTTTCTGATTCATGGTAATTATTGGACCAAAAAAGGTAAAACATATTATTAGTGGACAAATTACACAGTAAAAACTAAATTAGCAGAGTCTCAGCTGCTTCATTATACAATTAAGTAGAGAAGGTCATAATTATTTAATTTGAGTTCAAATCTCAGCCAGATAATATTTTAAATGAATAAATGATAAAAGTAATTCAGGGGAAGGGTAAGTCCTTGTAGCCAAGCTAATAAATCCGATATCAACAGACGTAATTATCATTATAATGTCCTAGTCATTACCCAAGGAGGTGTTTTGGACAGGGCATCTGATTCTCTCAAAAGTAAATGCTCACTTACATTTTTCACAATTGGATAAAACATAACAACTAGTTCATATTCCATAGTCACATGATTACTTTCTCATATATCCATTTTTCTTCAAACTTGATATTGGGTGTTCAAGAAGACTACCAAGGGTTTATGCTACCATTTGGTAAAGTGATACACTATAGAACTTGCAACAGACTTTCAAGTTATATAGTGAGTCTTCTCTTGTGGGCTCCTAGGCAAATGAGCTAAGTTACTACACACCTCACTGTCGGTTAGTGATGCAGTCCTGATGGCACTAGAGCTCTGTGAGCTGCAATGCAGGGTTCCCCAAGGTTACATTATGCCAATGTTCTCTCAGTAGGTTAAGACTTTTGGTCTACAACTTTTTGGTCTTCTTTACTGAACCATAACCGGAAGAGGGCAATTGCAGATACAATGACTATTCCTTTGGAAAACAGCTTTGCAGGCTTGTGGAAGGATATACAGTTACAGTTAGCTTGTATGTCTGCAGCAGGTCTGACATGTTCAAAATGAAACAAAAAGCTTTCCGTAAATAACTAAATTTGAGAGCTTGAATAAACTGAATTTCCCTATCTGGAGACTCTCAGACTAGACAAGACCTACAAATTAATATGAGTGTACAGGTCTGGGGCCTAAAGGAAATTAGGTCAGATCCAGAAAAGAACCAGGTGGCTGACCACAAGTCAGTGTTTTCATATGAATTCAAAACATAGGCTAGAAATCTAATGCTGCTAGTCACTGAACACCACTCGGAAAATGCTACAGCACATGAAGAGGAGAGCTTCAGGACAAAGTTACAGAAGGCAACAACAGTGATGGATGAAAGCTTTAATGTGAAGACAATTCAGACTCTCTGTCTCTTTCTCTATCGTTTGTCATCTTTATGTAGAATATTTTTACATTCCCTCTGCAGGTTAATTTTTCCTTTTCTTTTATGTCTGAGAATTCAAGTCCACAATGAAATATACGAATAGTGATAAGACAACCACCTGAAATAAAAATCAACTAGAACACATCAGTCGCTTTGTACAGAGCAAGGGCAAGACTGAAATGTTAGGGGCATTGCTAATTTGCTCTCTTGAGGTCTCCATCCCATTCTCACAGATACCTTTTGTGGCTTTCATATAGACCTTATAGTGACAGAGTGGCACTTCTGAGGGTCAGGCTAGGAATATCTCAGATCATTCTGTCACTAAATAATAATACAAAAAGTGGGAACAAAAAGTTTTTTTTTTTTCCCTCTCAGAAATGTCTTGTAACTTTATCCTGGCTGAAAGATCTTATCTTCTTTCAGCATTTCAGGATTGATTTTTGGAACGGCGGATAACTGATTAAATTTTTTCTTAACAAAGAAACAGATTCCCTTGATTAAGAGTCATACTAAGAAAAAAAAAACCTTCCATATGGCTCTATGATAATTTTCTAAAAGTAATGACAGTGAGAAGAATACAGATATTTTTGAATCAAAAGTTATAATCCATAGAACTATTTTTCTATAAAGTCCTTATAAATGAGACATGTTTAGAAATGGATCCATGTACAGAATACTTCAGATTCATTTATGCAGAATCATGTAAAACTTGGAATTTTTTCTTAAATTCCCATATATTATGGAAGGACACAATTTTTTTACAAAGCATAAAGTATAGTAAGTATGGAAAGCATGCAGTGATGATAGTGTCCTTTTTCCCTCACTAAAGGAAAGAAGATGAGAACATCTTCATTCTCAACTCACCATTTCAAGTGATTACGTTCTCATGATTTAAAATGATTGGTTAGTCAAAAAAAATTAAAAAAAGATAATATTGTGTCCTTTGGGACAAAATGGATGGAAGTGGAGGTGATTATGTTTAGTGAAATAAGTAAAGAGAAGAAAGACAACTACTGATGGTTTCACTCACATGTGGAATCTAGTGATCTGATTTACATGAACTTGCCAAAAAGAAGCAAACAAACAAACAAAAAATTCAAACAAAACAGACACAAGCAAACTGTTTGTAAGTCTTCTAAGAACTATCTTTGGGAGGTGGGAGGGTAGGAATACAGAACTTGGGGGTGGGTGTGCTATCTTACAATCTTGTAACCAACTATTAATAACAAATAAAAGTTAAAAAAAATAAAGCAAAATGATTGATTAGGGTTGGAGAGATAGCTTAAAGGTTATGCAAAGGATTTCCATTCTTGAGGTTCCTTGGTCCTAGCTCCCATCCCTAGTACCACCATAAGCCAGAGCTGAGCAGTGCTTGCTCTGATCACTCTCGTATCTTTCTCATCGTACCCCCTCACTGAAATAAATAAAATCTTTTTAAAATGATATATTACTTAATGATTGCTCATGGACTCATGATCAAGCTGCCCAGTTACTTACTTATTCTGCATGTCAAAATAGGATCATATATGTCTTTTGATCCTTTAGGTCTCTTCTTTGGTGAAGACCTGGCAATATCCTCTCTCCATTTTTGGATGGGTCAGTTTGTTTTTCTGTTGCTGAGCTTCGTTGCCTCTTTATATATTTTGATCATTAGCCCCATGTATGCTACATGTCTTCTCCCATTCCGTGGGGAGTCTCTTTTTTTGTGGTGGTTTCTCTTTCTGTTCAGGAGCTTTTTATTTTGATGTAATCTCACTGGTTTATTTTGGGTTTTGTCTCCTTGCAATTAAAATTAAGTTGTTGATGTTTTCAATGCTTATATTAAAAAGAACTCTGTCAATGTTTTCCTCGATGTATTTGATCATTTCTAGTCTAACTGACAGGGAGGGGTTGGGTGGGCTGTGGTATTCTGGTGTAGAATGGTAGAAAAGAACATAAATTGTATGTGAGAGTGTTTTACAGATAACTACCATGGGAGCTGAGAAACTGTACCCATGTTTCAGCAACTGTACTGTAAACCATTAACCACCCAATACGATGATAAAAAAGTAAATATGCATTTTAAGGAATTACTTGTCATTTTGAACAGTTAACCCATCAAAACCTCTTTTCACTTCTTTTTTTTTTAAGATAAAGTAATTAACTGGAGAGTGAAAGAGAGAGTTCAGAACGTCACTCAGATCTGACCTCAGGCATGCCAATACTGAATTCTGTCACTAACTATTCTTGCTAGCTCCAATCTATTAATTATTCTTTAGGAGAAAAAGAGAAAGAGAGAGAGAAAGAGAGAGAGAGGCTGCTCCAGAAAACATTCTTGAAAGAAGTCATCACTGTCACAGATTCCATTATGCTCCGCCCCGAGATGAGACGAATTATAAGAGGACATACACGTATAGACGTAACATTTACCGCCTCTACATAACTTTCCTTTTCGTTTAAAGATGGGAAATGTGACAAACAAGCCCTTACCAACTTCCCACTTGAGAAGGCTGTTGTCTTCCCTTTCCATTTTTCCAATGACATACCAGATACAGGCCATCCAGTGTGCAAGGAGCGCAAACATGGACATCAGCAGAGTCAGAACGATTGTGCTGTGTTGGGAATAACGGTCCAGCTTCTGCAGAAGACGCAGAAGACGCAGCAGACGTACGGTTTTCAGGAGATGTACCAGAGACACCTGTGGTGAAGACAGAGCAGCACAGACCATCCTTTTAAACAAACAGCAATCCACTGAGCGGGAGAAAAGGTTTGCAAATTACTCATCTGACAAAAGGGTTAAGTTTTGAAGTATAGGAACAATGTATACGATTGAGCAACACCAAATAAGCATATCCAAAAATAGGCAGGGGATCTAAGCAGACATGTGCCTGAAGAGATATAAAGATAGTCAAAAGCTACATGAAAAGATAAACATCATCACATAGGCTTCGGGGAAAACAAATAATAACGTCAATGAAATATCACTGTGAATTCTTTAGAAAGGCCATGGTCAGAAGATAAGGGCCAAGAAGTGTCATTGAAGAAGCGGAGGGGGAGAAAGAATAGACATGGTCGCTATGTAGGCAAATTGATCTGACTACTTTAGAAAACAAGAGAGACATTTTCAAAGAGTAAGGGCACAATCACCATATTATCCATCTATTCCACTTCTAGGTATTTGTCCATAGATGCAAATCCACTATTTGAAGAAGGTATAAGCATTTCTATAGTCATTACAATATCTTATTTTTATTTTTTCTTACAGTAGCCAAGGTATGAAAACAATCTAAGTCTTCATGGATCACTGAATAGAGAAAATGTGGCACATACGCAATGGGTCCTGTGCTATTAAAGATGAAATTTGGCCATTTACAATCACAAGGGTGAGTCCTGAGGGAACTGTGCTAAATGGAACAGACACGTCAGCACATATACTACAGGACTGGACTGAAATGTGGAATGCAGTGAAACCTACCAAACAAATAAAAGTAAATAAACTCTTAGACTGCAATAACAGAACGGTGGTAAAGTATGAGGTAGGTAGAAGAGCTATAGGGAGGGATGGGGAGATGGCATAATAGTTATGCAAAACACTTGGACACCTGAGGCTTTGAGGTCTCAGGTTCAATCCCTAGCAGCAACAACAGTATCAGCCAGAGCTGAGCAGTACTCTGGGGTTTCTCTCTGTGCCTTTCTCTCTGTATCTCTCCTACTAAAATAAAATAAATAAAATATACATTAAAAAGAAATCTCTACTGAGTAGCATAGAAGAATTCTTCAGGGTAGAGGGTAGATGAATTTGAAAGACTATGATAAAATGGATCTTGCAACTGAAATACCACATAGAGGAAAGCTATTTGCTAAGGGATGAACTGTATATCCTTTAACTCGCAGGCCTGGAACCATAATATTCAATGTGATAGTGTTTAGACATGAGGCCTGTGGTATAAAGCATAGTGTCCTTAAGAGATGAGAGCTGGTATTCTCTTTTGCTCTCTCTCTCTCTCTCTCTCTCTCCCTCTCTTTCTCCCTCCCTCCTCTTGCAGGCGATGTTGCAGTGAGATAATAATACTCTAGTCACTAGGAAGAATCAAAGTTACTGTAAACTTGATCTTAGGCGTGAAAACTTTCAGAACTATGAAAATAAATATTATTGTTTAAAACTTCTAGTTTATGATGGCCACGGTTAACCCAAGCAGAATAAGACATCATTTGAACACAAGGTATTGATGCAGATGGTCTTAGCGTTTTCTCAGACCAAGAAAGGGAGTATTTGGGGAAAGAAAGTGGGGCCTACAGAAATAAGGACAGCGCTCAAAGAGAGGAGACATGAGCTTATGGTGTCCAGAATGAGGCAAACCTAGTGGTTTTGCTGGCACTAAAAAAAAAAAATAATAATAATGCTTGTTTCCATCTGAGTAGGTAGCTTCCTCTATAAATGTAAATTTGATTTCTTGATAAATGCCGGGTGAAAAGAAGTATATCTGATTTAGCTGGAAGCACATAATCTGAACAAAAAAAAGGAAGGGGTACTTCTCACTCTAGAGATACTGTTCTGAATTTGTCACTGATGAGAATCATAAGCTGCTTGTAGACAGATGCAGTGCTGCACTCATCAAAAATTCCGTAAGTGGTAGTTTTTCCCTATATTACCACAGACAAGGGTCCAGGTGAAAGGCTCCTGTCCCCACCTTCGAGGACTGAGGAGAGAGCAGCTTCACAAGTAGTGAAGCAGTGCTACAGGCACTCTCTTTCTCTCTCCCTTTCAATCCTTCCCCTTCACTTTCAATTTCTTTTGGTCCTATCAAGTAAAAGAAAGGGGAGAGGGGGGGAAGAGGGAAGATGGCAGCTGGGAGGAATGAGTTCATCAAGCAGAAGCCAAAGTCCCAGGAATGACCCTGGTAAGAACCAAAGGAGGGAGGAGAACTTCCCTCGCTACTAAGTAGACCTGGCCACCTCCCCACACAATTAGAGAGGAGAAAAACAACAGTTATTTCACATTTACTGAAGTACTTTAAATGGCTAGATACTTAGGAAGGTATCTGACAGAAATAACTGTTTGGAAATTCTGTAGGGATTTTAATGCTTATTTAGGTCTGTTTTGTTTTGAGTTGCCAAAGGAAGTCATTCAGATGATAAAATTGGTCAGTGTCTCATTCAGAATTTTATCTCTCATATGACTTTTCATAATGACTTATGTATAGTGGGCCTGGGTGAAACTGTATAGACAATGTTTACCATCACTAAGGGCAACGGAATCAAAACCAAAGCATAAAGGACATTTTTGGGGGGAGCAGAGTACACTTAGAATGTCATCGATTGAGATTTAGCTAGACATATCTTAAGATCTGGGAGACCCCCACCTTTATTTATTTGTTTATCCCTTTCTCTTTATGTCTGTGCAGTATAGCAGTAACACAATTTACAAATCATCCCTCATGACTTTAAGTTTCCATGAGATGTATTCAATAAATATAATTCTATGATTAAGCTTTGCTACTGAAATAGAATATTTTATATTTCATTTGAGCAAACTAGCCAAATAATGTGCTAGTTTGTTAAATAACCCTATGCTAAATCCTTAAAAAGCAAACTATCAGTCGTAACAGAGCCTTCGCTTCCTCCCTCCTCTCCTCTTTCTGACAGTGGTGTTCATCTCTTCCTTGCATTCTTCATAAGGCATCTGCTCCAGATTCCACAAGTCAGAGCAGAAATAGCAGGAGCACAGTGAAAGTGTGTATTTCAAATTGATCAAAATACGATAATTAGACAGGCTTTCTTTCTCTCTTTATATTATTTTTTTTTTCCCAATCACATCATCATTGTGTCTTAGCGCTTCACCTCTCCAGGTGAAACACTGGAGCTACTTTTTTTTTTTCTGTCATATAGTCAGTGAAAGACAGAAATGGGCAGAGAAGGAGAGAGAGGAGGAAAGAGAGGAGGTGCTATACCACAGTCCCGCCCCACTGCTAATGAAGCTTTTCTCCTGCCAGCACTCCAGTAATAACATGTGCTTTCTATGGAGTGAGACACCTGCCAGGCCCTGAGAATGAATTTTTTTTTAAAAAATACTTTATTCATGTTAGTTTTATTGATCTTATCTATGTACCGTTACTCACTGGCTTTAACTATATAAAAGTAAGACACGAATATATTTTAATATATTAACTTACTAGTATATTACATATACAGTATCATAAATAATATATTAATCACATATTAACACCGCATTATTTTGTTTTGTTCTCAAAGAGAAAATTAATATAAAACTATTTAAATTTAGTAGCAAGATTGCAAATTAATTTAGAATGGCCTATTAAACATAATTTAGTTAGCAACTCACTAAGAGAATTTGCAAAAAAACATTAAGGCATTTTGTATATCATATAATTCTTTTCAATTTTTTTGAAGTCTCGCTTTAAGTCATCACACTTCATTATGGTGCACTTATCTAGTCAAATTCTAACTTAAAAAGCACTTTAAAAAGGCCTAGATAACAATTCAGTGTAGTGCTGACTACATACTAGACTTCCCCCCAGAGCTTTCTTTTCAGTTGAGTTATAAACCTCTTAAAGTTACTGATACCCCCAACTTAAAACAAATAAAAAAGAAATATAGTATTGTATAGAGAATTAGTAAGTACACACATGCATACTAAATAAGATTACATTTCAATCTTAATTCTAAAGTCAGTAATAACTACTTCTGAAAAATTACCACTTTAAGATTGAAAACTATGCTTTGAAACTCTTGACAGAGAATATAATTTCTACAGGGGGTTGTCAACTGAGTAGGAGAGAAGTTTCACTTGAAGTGATGCTTAGTAAATTTTAGCTTGCTAAAATTGGTTAGTCTAGCAGCAAATTTTATTACTGGTCTAAAAAAGGTTATTATGCCTTCCTAAATGTCTTCCTATTTATAAGGGAGCACTAAGGCTTTTAAGATTATCAATAACTGAATATTAAAAATAGCTTCTACTATAACTGGGCTACGATAACTGCTACGATAACTTTTCCCTGTGAGAAATCAAGAGATAATAGTTTTAAAGGAACAAAGAGGAGTTCTTGCCGGTATTTATATGAAGAGAACTTCCACGCTCAGGGGCGTTCTATTTAGGTTTCTTTTCCATTCAAAGTTTTCCAAGGACCTCTAATAAGTTCTTGAATTCCTTTATTTAAGTTCAACAATTTTCTATTTCTTGACTAGTCTCCTGTTTACTTTGCCCAGAAATAATGAAATAACCAAGAGGTAAAGACTAAATGATCTCACTCTTATATGGAATATTAAGCTTTTAAAGCAAAAGGGCACAGCTGGGTGAAGATAAGCCTTAAGCCAAAAGAAGAACTGACCCTTCTATAGGGGAAAGAGACAAATAAAATAACGCAACCCAATGACTTAACCGTGGGTGCGGTGTGGCAACACGCTTTGAAGAGAGCTGAAATGATATACCGAAAACTTTGTAAACCAATAATTAACTTCATAAAAAAAGAACCAAAAGGTATTTAAAATCTTCAATGCTCACACCAACTTTCCAGGCAAACTTACAGAGCTATGCTGATATGCCTACCAACAGTTTCCTTATCAAAAGATTCCTTTAGTGGCCACTGAGAATGGATTCAGACTTTTTGTATATCTTGGTTCTGAGTACTTAGATAACTGGAAATAGTGCAAATTATAAACCAAAAAAAGGGTATTTCTTAGGAAGAAGAATCTTGTATACATATATCATTAAACATCTTTATGAAGGAGGCCAGGTAATGGAGCACCTGGTTAAGTGCACACATTACAGTTCACAGGGACCCAGGTTCAAGTCCCTGGTTCCCACCTGCAGGGGGAAAACTTGATGAGTGAGGCAGGAGGGATGAGGTGTCTCTCTGTATCTCTCCCTTTCTATCTCCCCCTCCCTTCTCAATTTCTCTGTTTCTGTCCAATAATAAAGAAACAATTAAAAAAAACTTTATTAAGAAGAACACAAACACTTTATTTTATCAGTAACCTAAGCGCTTTACAAAATTATAAAATTCTAGGAGTATAATGTTGTGTGTTAAGTCACCATACTCTCCACCAAGCTGGGTCGTACTCACTATGCTTCTTACAGAATCTGATCATTTGACTACTATGTTTTTTCAAACTTGTTTGGTTTATTCATCACATATTCCACATTAGTTTACTTATTTCACTCAGCCTGATCACCCCTAGTTCCATCCATTTAAAACAAACAAAGGAAACAAACAAACAAAGGAAACAATATGTGCATCTATGTTCACAGCGCATTTCATAACAGCCAAAACCTGGAAGCAACCCAGGTGCCCAACAAGAGATGAGTGGCTGAGCAAGCTGTGGTCTATATACACAATGGAATACTATGCAGCTATTAATAAAAATGAGCCCAACTTCTCTGACCCATCTTGAATGGAGCTTGAAGGAATTATGTTAAGTGAGGTAAGTCAGAAAGAAAAGGCGAATATGGGATGATCCCACTGACAAACAGAAATTGAGAAAGAAGAACAGACAGGGAAAAACAAAGTAGAATTTGACTGAGTTTGAGTATTTCACCAAAGTAAAAAACTCTGGGTGGGGGAAGAGGGTAGATTTTCAGCTTTACTACAAGGGGGTGGGGTGGGGACACAGACCTCTGGTGGTGGGAATGATGTTAATATACACTTCCATTAACTCGTAATCTTAGAAATCACTACATAATCAATATGTGAGGGGGAAAATAGATTGAAACGCTCAGACTTTTCTATGCATAGACCCCAGTTCTGAGTATATATTCCTTCAGTATAAGCACTTTAGGTTTCAGATTGGTAACTTGATTGAATTTTAACAGTGGGCTCAAATTTTTAATACTTTTCTAATAATGGCTGCTTAATAGAAACATTAAATCACCTATCATCTTAGACCAGGGAGTCCAGAAGCAACCTCTTGTGTCACTACATAAGATACAGCTATATGTAAAAGCATTAAATGGTGCAAATCATGATAAAGCCTTATGTGATACAGCAAATCCTAATCATGGGCTTTTCAAAGTAGACCAAATTCCCTAATAACTTGGTTACAATAATAACTATCTATTGCCTTCTTAAACTCCAGGACAGCAGAAATTCTCCTTATTCTCTATAAAACCCCTATTTCTCCCAGTCCTGGAAACTCTGGGGCGTGCCTTGTCTTCCTGCAGCCTTCACTGGATCCAGACCATTTGATACGGCATCTGCTGAGCTCAACCAAATCAACGCAACCAGTATCAGCTGGACACATTTCACTTCAGATTGTGTCCTGAGACACCAGGCATGAAATGTTAACCCTTCAGCTCCAGCACTCTGGTCAGACAGTTCCTAGCTTATCAGACTCCTCGATTCCATATCAGGTGATGCACCCTCTAACAAAGCCACAGAACCTAGGTGAAGATCAGGGCCCATGAGACAGAACACATGTGCACATGTACCTATAAGTTAGGGCAAAATATACACCTTAAAGCAAAAGCGCACAATAGTTTACAGTGACCCAAAACAGCAAGCAAGTAGAAAGACAAAAAAAAAACAAAAAAACCCACACACATAAAATCTACTTATGGTATTTTATATACTTTCCCCATATTTGGGAGCTAATCTCTGCCCTGATCCAGCTATCTAGTCCTATTGCCAACTCTGACATCATCTCCCCAGATAACACCTTTGGTCCACCTGCATGTCAGCTGTCAGGCTCAGGCAAAAATTAGTAAAGTCATGGGCCCCTTGGAATATATCTAAAATTTACCTACTACCTTTTTTCCAAAATGGAGACACCAAAATTTATCTGCTATATTCTTGCCTGTAAGTTACTGACCATTAAACAGTTTGTTCTGCTTTATATCTTAATGCTTTTTCAGCCACCAAGTTGCAGGTGCTACCATGATGCCACCCTGACTTCACTGGATGATGATTTCCTCGATGTGCCCTGGAGCCCCACTACCCCAGAACCCTTCCTCTCTAGGGAAAGAAACAAGCTGGGAGCACAGACTGACCTGTCAATGCCCATGTCTAGCAGAGAAGCAAATATAGAAGCCAGGCCTTCCACCTTCTGCACCCCATAATGACCCTGGGTCCATGCTCCCAGAGGGATAAAGAATAGGAAAGCTATCAGGGGAGGGGATGGGATACAGAGTTCTGGTGGTGGGAATTGTATGGAGTTGTACCCCTCTTATCCTATGATGTTGTAGATATTTTTTTTACTTTATAAATAAAGTGATAACTTTTTTTAAAAGGAAACAAAATATTGAGCACACTAATTTATACGAATATTTAAAACCTGAAGATGTGATAAATGCAGAACTAAAACCAACCTTCAAGGTGGCATGGAAAGGGTCTGTGTACTCACCACTGTAACATTGAACGCATACAGGAGATCAAAAGGCAGGGCAGCAATTAAGTCAATGATGAACCAGGTTGTGACATAGTGAATGCAAATTGATCTTGCTTCAAAGATAACTTGGCCAGATTTGCTTACATAGGTTGTTCGGAAGTTCAAAATAATATCTGCTTGAGAAAAAAAATAATTGAGAAAGGAAACAAAGAAGGATGCCAGTCAAGCAAGGAGAAAAGAAAGGAAAGGGGGAGGAAAAAATTAATTAAAATTAGACAAACTGTAAGCTCTTAAGGATACTTTGAATCCAAAATATTTTGGGGATATTATTAGAGGAGGCTCTTTTGGCAGGCTTAACTGAACTCAATTAGCACATACCCAAACAAAGGAAAGCAAAATATTTTTCTGAGCATTTCACATATTCTCTTGCTTGCCAAGTGTTAATATAATTGAAATTAATAGCAACAATAACAGCCTTTACTTACTACATGTTCACTATTGACCAGACATTGTTCTAAGAACTAAGCATAGGCTAAAATTCTTAAGCCTTAGAATGTTTTCTGTAATAGTATGATAAAGAGACAGAGACAGAACAAAGTCTTACTAAAAAAAAGTAATGAATCCAAAAAACCATTTTGGCAACAGTGGTAAAATAATTTTAAACACAGACAATCTATGGTTTCATTCTTTTCTTATACTCTTGTTTTATTCTGGGTATAGAAGTTTCAGTGTATAGAAGTCGTCTCCTTGTCAGTGTGAAATTTGTTCCTTCCTCAAAGGCACATAAATTAACGAAAATACTAGGAATTTCTCATTTGCATTTTTAGTCTAAATTTCTCTATTTCATATTGATGGAAGATGTAATCATTTTCAACCTTCCCCTACATCATTATTCTTATATTATTTTAATATATCATTTATTTTAGGTTTATAGTTAATTATATTTTCTTTTTTCAGTTCTGTTTGTGTTTGCCTCTAGGGTTATCGCTGGGGCACTATGAATCCACCACTCCTGGAGGTTATTTTTTCCATTATTTTATTGGATAGGACAGAGGAAATTGAGAGAGGAGGAGGAAATGGAGAGGGGGAGAGAAAGATACCTGCAGACCTACTTCACTGCTTGTGAAGTGTCCCTCCTGCAGGTGGGGAGCTGGGGGCTCAAACCAGGACCCTTGCACAGGTCCTTGCGCTTTGTACTATGTGTGCTTAATAGGTTGCGCTAATGCCAGACCCTCCTTTGATTACATTTTCTTTTAAAATGTTTAATCTTTATTTCTTTATTGGACAGAGACAGCCAGAAATCAAGAGAGAAGGAGCGATGGAGAAAGCAAGAGACAGAGAGACACCTGCAGATCTGCTTCACCACTCACAAAGCTTTCTCCATGCAGGTGGAGACGGGGGCTCGAACCCAGGTCCTTGTGCACGGTAACTCCTGCGCTCAATCAGGTGTGCCACCGCCCGGCCGCTGATTATATTTTCTATCAGACATTTTACAACATATGAGGGCGTACTGAGTGTTAGACAAATAGTTGGAATGTAGTCATGTGGTTCATCTTAGCTTACTTCTGATACTTATGAGAAAATAATTCTGGCATCTTAGTTTGTGACATAGATGCCCCTCAAAAATTAGAAAAGATAACTTTTGCTTTAAAGGAAATTTATTTATCTAGTTTTATGAGAGAGAGAGGGAGAGGGGGAGGGAGAGGGAGAGGGAGAGGGAGAGGGAGAGGGAGAGGGAGAGGGAGAGGGAGAGGGAGAGGGAGAGGGAGAGGGAGAGAGAATGAAAATGAGAGAAGTCAGAAGGCTGTATTCTGGACTGTGATGCCAGAGATTAAATTTGGGTTCCCTGTGGCTTTAGGCACACAGTGCTTTTGCCCTCATTACCATCTCTCTAGTCCTGTTAATTTTTTTTTTCTTGATTTGTTTCAGAATTGAGTACAACCAGGTCATAGAGAATTGCAGAATTGGTGCGTAAGCCCAAAGGTAATAATGACTGAATATTTTATGAATTGGTGACTCCCAAAGCAACGTCTTTTCCAGTGGAACTTTGCTCTTAAGAATTGCCACGGTTCATCTACTTAAGGGTCAATTTGGGAAAGAAATATTCCAGTCAACACGAACAGAAAAGCTAAGGAATTCAAACTGAAACACTGAAGTCTGAATTATATAAACATTAGATGCATTTGCTTTCTACAGATAATTTAAACTATTTGAGAATGAATGAAATAGTCTTCTGCAAGGGTAAAACTGTCACAAACAGGATGATAAACCACAATAATCCATGCTGTATGAACTTTCAGTTCAAAGTTCACCCTAACAGTTGTGACAGCTATAATTCCTAGATGATTCTCCCCATTACTACCATACGATCTGATGCTTCCTCTTTAATGAGGACTGAAGTCACATGCGGATCATGCTTTTATTGATTTATGTGTTTGAAAGACATTATCCTGGATTACTTGACATTTTAAAGCAGCCTGGCTCAGTGGGGGCAAAGAGTTGGAAGTTGGTGAAACATGCTTTCTTATGGCTTGAAAGAAAAACAACTAATAGAGGGCTGGAGACAGAGTAACTTCAGATAATGTGTTGCCTTGCCATGTGTGTGACCCAGGGCACAGCACAGCTTCTACGACATAGAAGGAAGATTTGGTATTGTGGTCACTCTCTCTTCCTCTCTGACTCTATCTGAAAAAATAAAGAAAAGAGACTGAGGAAAGGAGGAGGGAGGGAGGAAGAAAGGGAGGGAGTGAGGGGAGGAGGGAGGGAGTGAAGGATGGAGGGAGTGAGGGAGGGAGGGAGGGAGTGAAGGATGGAGGGAGTGAGGGGAGGAGGGAGGGAGTGAAGGATGGAGGGAGTGAGGGGAGGAGGGAGAGAGTGAAGGATGGAGGGAGTGAGGGAGGGAGGGAGGGAGTGAAGGATGGAGGGAGTGAGGGAGGGAGGGAGGAAGGAGGGAAAAAAGGAGGGAAGAAAAAAGGAAGGAAGGAAGGAAGGAAGGAAGGAAGGAAGGAAGGCAGGAAGGAAAGAAGAATGGAAGGGAGGGAGGGAAACCTGTAATATGAAGGAGGCACAGGGCAGGAAATGACAGGCATTCTCTAGTTGCTGAGAGCTGCTCTGGCTGTCATCAAGCAATAAAGAAGGACCTCAGTTCTATACTAATCAGGAGCCTGATTTTTCTAATAATCATATGAGTTTAGAAGAGGATCTTGAGCTCCACAAAAGAACATGACTCAGGTGATGGTCAGATTTCAGCTTCGTAAGGGCCTGAGCTAAGAATCCATTTAAACCAGACCTTGACATATGAACTATAAAAAAAATGAGACAGGGAGTAGGGAGTAGCGCAGCGGGTTAAGCTCAAGTGGCGCAAAGCACAAGGACCAACGTGAGGATCCTGGTTCAAGCCCCCGGCTCCCCACCTGCAGGGGAGTCTCTTCACAGGCGGTGAAGCAGGTCTGCAGGTGTCTGTCTTTCTCTCCCCCTCTCTGTCTTCCCCTCCTCTCTCCATTTCTCTCTGTCCTATCCAACAACAATGACAACAATAAAAACAACAATAATAACCACAACAATGATAAAACAACACGGGCAACAAAAGGGGGAAAAAAAATGGTCTCCAGGAGCAGTGGATTCATGGTGCAGGCACCGAGCCCCAGCAATAACCCTGGAGGCAAAAAAAAAAAAAAGAGAGAGATTAAATTCTGTTATTTTCAGCTGATAAATTTCCATTAATTTCCCAAGCAGAAATAAACTCTAAACCAAATTTTGTTAAATAACTTGTTTCTCATTATAAACTTGTGACATGAAGGGGGATCATGACACGTAAGATCACAATTATATTATCAACAGCACATCTGTCATTAGTATTAACTGCAATGTTCTAGGACATCTGCCAGAACAATCTTATTCCATTCTAGCAACCGTGTATATTTGTTTGTGCCTTTGGTCAACACTGTGGCTTTAATGGAGTAGATGAACTTTTTAAAAAGTATTTATTTATTTATTCCCTTTTGTTGACAGCCATGACAGAAGTCAAGTGATGAGATCTCATGGCAGCACACCCAGTTGAGTGCACACATTACTATGCGCAAGAACCCGGTTCAAGCCTCTGGTCCTCGATTGCAGGGAGCAGCTTCACAAACAGAGAAGTGATGCAGGTATCTCTCTTTCTCTCTCCCTTCCCTGTGTCTTCAAAGACTCCAATCCAACAGCAAAGAAACAACAACAAATCAATGGGACTATATCCAACTAAAAAGCTTCTGCACAGCAAAGGGTATCACTACTGAAACAGACACCCTACAGTGTGGAAGAACTTTATATAACATCCTTCAGATAAAGGACTGATAACCAAAATAATAATGAGCTCAGTAAACTTATCACCAAATAAACAAACCACCTCACTAGAAAATGTGGCAAGGATATGAAAACAAAACAAAAACTTCATCTAGTAAGAGATCTAGAGGGCCAACAGACATATGAGAAGATGCTCAATGTGGGGCTGGGTGCACCTGGCTGAGCACATGTTAACAGTACGCAAGGACCCAGGTTTGAGCCCCTGGCCCCCACCTGCAGGGGGAAAGCTTCATGGGTGGTGAATCAGTGCTGCAGGTGTCTCTCTGTCTCTCTCCTTCTCTATCACCCCTTCCCTCTCAATTTCTGGCTGTCTCTATCAAATAAAGATAATAAAAACTTTTTAAAAGAAGATGCTCCATGTAACCAATTCTCAGAGAAATGCAAATAAAGACAATAAGATATTACTTCATACCTGTGAGAATGTCATACATTAGAAAGGACAATAAGGACAAATGCTCCAAAGGCTGTGGGAGGAAGGGGATATTCCTGAAGTACTGGTGGAAGGATAAACTGGCCTAACTCTAATGGATAACAACCTACAGATTTTTTCAGAACACTAGAAATGGACCTACCCTTATGACTCATAAATTCCTCTCCTGTGGATCTACTCAAAGGAAATAAAGACATCTCTTAGAAGAAATCGATGTATATCTATGTTCATAGCAGCACAATTTGTAATCCCCAAAACTTGGAAGCAACCCACATGTCCAACAACAGATATGAGTGGATAAAAAATATTATGGATATCTACACAGTGGAATACCACTCAGCTGTTGAAATGATGAAGCCATCTCCTTTGCTTCATAGTGGAGGGAACTTGAAGGCATCACGTTAAGTAAGACAAGACAAAAAGAGAAAGACATTTTCCGAATGATCTCACTTAGATGATGGACTTCATGAATATGGATAGGGAGTAGGAACACAAAGTGAGGCATGGGGTGGGATTGGTGCATTGCATCAAAGCAAAGGAATGTGAGTAAGGAAGGGAAAAGAGGGGTGAAAGAGAACTTTGAGGTCCTGATGCATGATGAAATTGTACTGATGTGTCAATGACTACACTGTAAAGAATTAATGCCCCCAATAAAATGATAAAAAAACAGTAACTATTCAATTTCACAGTGAATGATCCAACTGTTTAAAAATGGCAGTATTGAAGTTCACATAAATGTCAAAAATAAAAATATTGAAGTACAGTTCCTTTGTTAGTATCGAGGCCACAAGAGGATGAAGCTAGGGGTGCTTCCATTATCACACTCAGAGCTCGCTGGAATACCATCAAGCTGTTGTGGTAGCAAGCTGACTTTTTAGTCTCTAATTTTCCAGGCTAATATATTTATTTATCAGCAAGGCAATAACAATATGCACCACTCAAAATTATGATACTGTTTTTTTGTAAAAAGACTGCTGTGTTTTTGCCATAATCAGTATTATTTTTGAGCAGTTGACTTAAAATTTATATCATTTTACACATAACAATATATATGACTTTATAGTATTTCAAAAACAATTTTTCACAGTAATTAATTTGTGTGGTTCTCATGTCAGGTCTTTCAGATATACCACAATCATCTTCAATTTAATCCCAGGATATTGTTGAAAGTCATGAAAGTAGTAAGTAGTAGAGAAGATAGTTTTTAATATTCAATCTAATTTTCTCTCCACTATCTTAAAGATTTATTACACTTCCAAATATATTTCAGAGGTAATAACAGTAGATTGGTTCAGGAAAAAAATGCATTTCCATTTATAACCCTTGAATCAAATTCAGTATCACTGTTACCTAGGTAAAAGAATATGAAGAGCCAGAGAATGAGTGTGAAGAAACAAGTTAAATTCCTCTGGTGGAATAAGATGATGGCTTGGTTAAGGGTGAAATGTATTGATAAATATCTTGGGTAACTGTGGAAATGTACTCCTGTGATTTCCTTAATAAACTGGTAATGGAGATGAAAAAAAACATTTTAATTTTTAAAAATAAATTTTAAATATTTAATTAAAAGAAAATAAGCAAGACAAGCTTTTTTTTTAATACAAGGACTAAACTGTCGACCTTGAGCAACTGAGAATTAACCCCACTTTCTTTCCACTGATATCAATGTGTCGGTGTTACTCAGAGCTAGAACTCCTATTTGTGAATATCGTCACCCAGGAGTCATCATAAGTCCGGCTTTTGTATATGCACCATCTTTTGCAACTCACAGTACCAGCTGTAATGCACAGGGCAACAGAAAATCACCAAACACGCTCTCTGTGGTTTATATAATTACCAAAAACAATTCAATCACAACAAGCAATACCTGAATGAAATTTGCGTTTCTTATGATCTAGATAGCACTTTATTCTTTTGCAAGAGAATTCACTTGCTTTCTTTTATGTCTGTGTTAAATAAGCACGATTAATATAAGGACAAGTAGTAGATAGCTGTGCACCTGTTGTATTTTCATATTAAAATTTCTAGTAAGTAAGTATGTCAGTGCTTCACCTTTACACAAATGCAATGATTAGGTATGTCAGCAAGAAAGCATGATGATGACAGGATGGCAGAGGAGGACCTGCAGGGGGCAGATTTGCTATGGGGAAAACTGAGGAATGTTACACAATGTACAAACTAGCTGTCAACTGTAAATCATTAATTCCCCTAATAACAAAAAAAAAAAAAAAAAAAAAACCAGGATGGCTACACTCAGTTTTTCCTAGTTTGATTTATTTGTGAACTCTGAAGCTGGAATTTTTTAAAAAGTTACATTCGATATGGCATAAATTAGTAGATTTCTTTTATTAGCATGCATATGAGGTGGGAAATAATTTTAAAATCGTATTGGCATACTTGGTCAAAACAATTCAAACATAATGGTGTTCATGAGAGCCTATGAATCACATGCAAATAATTAATATCTTCATTTTGACTATGTTGAAAACATTAATCAGTGTGTTACAGAGTGTCGGTGGAGAGATATTTAACTAAACCAGCCACAGAATAATATACCAAGGGTAACATGCTTTTTTATTTTCTGTGTGGCACTTCTTTGAACACAGTATGATGTGACATTAAATTTGAGTTAGAATGTGTGGGAAGAATGAATAATTTAGGGCTGATCAGCTTGAAGGGACCAACATTCTAAGAATGATTTTGCTCAGCTGCCAGTAATAGCAAATGAATTCTTCTTACCACTCGACCCTCGTTCGTCTTGTAAGCATCTGTCCCCGTCTTAATGTGACAGAAAGAGAAAAGAAAAGCTTCCCGCCATTCTCCCGCCATTCTCCTGCTTAATTAGAACAGGATGTCTGGGGGTCAGGCAGTAGCGCAGTGAAATAAGCGCACATGGAGCTAAGTGCAAGGACCGGCGTAAGGATCCCGGTTCGAGCCTCCAGCTCCTCACCTGCAGGGGAGTCACTTCACAGGCGGTGAAGCAGGTCTGCAGGTGTCTGTCTTTCTCTCCCCCTCTGTCTTCCCCTCCTTTTTCCATTTCTCTCTGTCCTATCCAACAACATCAGTAACAACAATAAAAACTACAACAATAAAACAACAAGGGCAACAAAAAGGAAAAAATAAATAAAAATTTAAAGAAGCAGGATGTCAATTTTCTTTTTCTTTTTTTCTTTTCTCTTCTTTTTCTTTCTTTTATTTTTTATTTATAAAAAAGGAAACACTGACAGGATAAGAGGGGTACAACTCCACACAGTTCCCACCCCCAGAACTCCGTATCCCATCCCCTCCCCTGATAGCTTTCCTGTTCTCTATCCCTCTGGGGGTATGGACCCAGGGTCACTGTCAGTTTTCAAGCAATGCCTCTTCTTCTCTGGACTAGAAAGGACACACAGCAATCTCTCCATATAGCCTGTGCTGTGTGGAAGGCAATAGCTTATATATGTGTCTGAATGTTTGCAACATTCTCATGATAATTACAGAATATAAACCTCGGTCAATTGGGTGGGAGTACAAGGCTTCTAAGTAACATGTTCAGAGATGGTTTTAGTACTTCTAGAAAATCAGCCTTAGTTAAGGCAATCTCCTAAACAAATTCTGCCATTACTATAACCCGAAGTGAACTTGTGTACACCTAAAATCCCTACATGTTTTTTCATGAAGATTGTTCTCAGCTGTTTGTCTCAATATTCTTTACTGGAATAAGTAAATTACAGATACGCCTTTTAGCCTTGCAGCGTATAAAATTTGCTATTCAAAACTGTGTGTTCTGTTTTTATGGGAAGGATCCCTGGCATTAAAAAATGAATCAGGAAGCCAAAAGAATTTCCTTTGTCTTGCAACCATGGACTCTTCTATTTTTTATTATTTGATGTAATTTTAAATTTTAATGCACAATTAAGCCCCATTTGTAAATATTACAATGGGTAAAAATGTGATAGCACAAGCTTCCAAAGATCTCTGTTAAAATACTGACATTCTCCATAAATAATGTTATTATCTTGATCTAACAGTTGATTTTATTTCATTATTTGTTTACTATATCTAAACACTTCCACATCCTATGTATATTTATGGCAATATACAAAATCTACAGACAATATATAAAATCTACCAACTTTGGTTACCTATTAATATTAACATATTTAGTGAATTATAACTCTAAATTATGTATTGAAATTACTAAAACACTTTAATAATATTTTTTTTAATTATCTGTATTTATTGGATAGAGACAGCCAGAAATTGAGAGGGAAGGGGTGAGAGAAAGGGAGAGAGACCCCTGCAGCCCTGCTTCACCACTTGTGAATCTGTGCCCCTGCAGGTGGGGATGAGGGGCTCAAACCTGGGTCCTTGTTCACTGTAACATGTGTGCTTAACCTGGTGCACCACCACCCAGCCCCTTTAATAAGAATTTGCTATTAAACATAGTCCTACTAAAATGGTGTAAGCAAATGCCATGCAGTTACAGAAAGTCTTGGCATAGTTCTTCTGTCTATAATTATAATTATCAGGTGGTGAAATTTACAAAGTATAATTGAAAATATAAGGATTTCTGTATCCATAAGAAAGCCATAGAATTAAAAATGAACAATCTGAGCTTTTAAATTTCATATGAAGTAAGCATTGGTTGTCCAAGGAATTAAATATAGAATTAATCTGACTGAGAAAAGTAATAATGCATCAGCAGAATCATTTTCCCCAATGTTAAATACCATACCACAAATATATCCTCACTAGACGTAACACTTTCAAGTGAAAGAATGAAATATTTCATTGTATGGTAAAATTTTATATTTTAATTAAGAGTTCTGAATTCATAATTACTAAATATATCTAATTTAGTAAGATAATATTCTTAAATTTTGGGGTGGTCTGTTTGCTATTGACCAAGTATTTCTGGTCCTCTGCTTACTGGTATGATTCTTTTTATATGTCTCTGTGACTTGCTTTGACTGTAAGAGAAAGAGAGAGGAGAGGGTGAGGGGGGAAGGAAGAGGGTGAGGGTGAAGGTGAGGGAGAAGAGGGTGAGGGTGAAGGTGAGGGAGAAGAGGGTGAGGGTGAAGGTGAGGGAGAAGAGGGAGAGAAGAGGGAGAGGGAGAAAAGGAAGGGGAGGGGGAAGGGGAAAGAAGAGGGGGAGGGATGGAGGAGGGGAGGAGGAAGAGGGAAAAGGAGAAGGAGAGGGAGAGGAAGAGGGAGAGGGAGAGGGAAAGGGAAAGAGAGGAGGGGAAAATAAGGCAGACACACTGTGGGCAAAAGTTTTGAGAGTTAACTAAAATTCCCACACTTTCTTCACCCTGCCTTGATGGCCACAGGAAAGGCAACTAGATGGAATTTCTGTCAGCTTGCATTTCTGAATAGATACATTGTTGGTTAGAGCTCACAGCTACCCCACAGTGAGCAAACACAGCATAAAGGAGACAAAAGCCCACTGGAATTCTTCAGGTTGCTTTTTTTTTTTTTTTTTGCCTCCAAGGTTATATCTCTGGGGCTTGGTTCCTGCACCAGGAATCCACTGCTCCTGGAAGCCATTTTTCCCCCATTTTTTTGCCCTTGTTGTTATTATTATTGTTATTGTTGCTATTGCTGTTGCTGTTGTTGTTGGATAGGACAGAGAGAAATGGAGAGAGGAGGGGAAGACAGAGAGGGAGAGAAAAATAGAGACACCTGCAGACCTGCTTCACAGCAAACCCTAGTCCATCCTAACTGGCAGGTGTTCTTAAAAGGTTGCAGAGCAGGGAGTTGGGCGGTGGCACAGCGGGTTAAGCGCAGGTGGCGCAAAGCACAAAGACCGGTGTAAGGATCCCGGTTCGAGCCCCCAGCTCCCCACCTGCAGGGGAGTCACTTCACAGACTGTGAAGCAGGTCTGCAGGTGTCTATCTTTCTCTACCCCCTCTATTCTCCCCTCCTCTCTCCATTTCTCTCTGTCCTATCCAACAACGACAACAACAATAATATCTACAACAATAAACAACAAGGGCAACAAAAGGGAATAAATAAATAAATAAATATTTTTTAAAAAGGTTACAGAGCAGAAAAAGTAATGATGTCCAAATGAAGTCACACTTCCTACATGCAAACTAACAAGCAGGCAGTGCTTGTCAGTTATCACCACTGGGAGTAAGTACTACTACTACCGCTCTGTGAGCTTCAAATCAGAAGCAAGGGCAAGGGCAGGCTTTCCTAAGGTGTATCACCTGTTAATTCAACTATTTTTAATTTTTCCTTTGTAGTTTCCTGTTGTGTTTAGCCTAATAAAAATGGTGCTAAATTGAAATGAAGTATAGTAATGAAAACAATAATAGGTAATATTCATGAACATTTTAACAGGGCTTTTTAGTTTGTATTATTAGAGAAGTTGTGATTTACTAGACAGTTGTCACACAGGCACAACTTCTCATCCTCCCATCCTCTGCACACCATTTCCACTCCAACCTGGGTCTTTCTCCACCACTAGCACTGAGAGCAGGGGTTGTTTTAAATTATTTATTTTTCCTAATATGGTTACTATGAAGTAGATGTTTATGGCCATTTAGTGAGGAGTTTTAGACTCTAATTTCCCCAAGATAATTCAATTAGTGTTAGGGCTTCAATCTATTTTTTAGAGTACTTCTCTATGCTAGCAGTAAAATATTTTTTGAAAAATAAGTCCTTTCTCAGACTTATTTTTCAAAATAAGTGTGTCATTCTGCTCTGCAACTTGGTGAAGACTGGTTCTGAGGCAAGCACAGCTGAGAATGTTCCCAGCTGTGACCTTGCACTGTAAGCCCAGTCTCACAGGCACTTGGAGGTACACGCTCCAGTAATATGAACAGATGTGGGCCCACGGTTAGATCAATGTAGCAAACAGCTAGTTGCATTTACATATTTTCTTCAAGTTTGCAAGCAAGTCTCTCCCATAATCTTGTGTCTTAGTTCTACTCTCAACTCTGACACCATCTTCCCAGACATTATTTCTAGTCCATTCCCTTGTTAGCTACTCAGCTCAAGCTAAGATTACTAAGACATAGGCTCCTCGAGATGTACCTAACATAGGCTTCCTAACTTCCTTCCACCCAAAGTTCCCTACCCTCATCTGCTCTATTCCTACTTTCTTTCTTTTTTTAGTTCCTGTTTATTAAACATTTTGTCCTGTTTTCCATCTTACTGCCTTTCAGCCATCAAGTTCCAGATGCTACTATGATTCCACCCCGACTTCCCTATACAGACAACCTCACCAATTCTTCCTGGAGCCTCACCTCTCAAGAACCCTGCCCAACTACGGAGAGATAGAGACACACTGGGGGTCTGAATCGATCTGTCCAGCTGAGAAGCAATTACAGAAGACAGAACTGTCACCTTCTGTACCCCATAAATCATTTCAGTCCATATTCCCTGAGGGATAAATGTTAGGGACTGACCAGAGGGCTATGCACCCCCATTCCACCAGGACCTGAAGCAGTTGTTACCAGGAATCTTGTTCCTATACCATCAATGAAAGGGAAACTGACGATCCTTCCTAGCCGACTGAATCCACATGGATCCCAGTCACTTTCAAAGCCAGCAACAAGCAGCTCCTGACAGCTTTCAACCTGACACTGTTGACTGGCTATGGAAGAAGGGCAAATGCTAGAAGAAGAATGAAAGGGAATAAGTCTGGAAAACACCAGAGGAAGGCAGGCACTGTTTCTCTTTTCAGAGAGAGAAGAGGAGAAAAAACAAAAGACACCCAAAAGTAGTAATAGGTATAAGAGGGACTTAGGGAGAAGTGAGGGCAGGACCATTGAGAAAACTGAGGAAAAGTTATGAATATATACATATAGAATTAGCTCATATTGGTGACCTTGGGAGAATTACTGCAGAGAAGGAACTCTGGTGGTGGGAACCATATGAAAATTTACCCCATTTCTCATACAATTTTGTAAATCAATATAAAACCACTAATAAAAATAATGATATTATTTCAGATAAAGCAAAACTACAAAGACCACTAGTAGGAGGAGGCTGGACTTAGAAACAGTATGTTGAGTGGTCCGGGAGGTGGCACAGTGGTTTAAGCACTGGACTCAAGCATGAGGTCTTGAGTTCTCTCCCTGGCAGCACATGTACCAGTGATGTTCTTGTTCTCTCTGCCTCCTTCTCCTCCTAGCACTCTAATAAATACTAAAAAACAGGGGGTTGGGCGGTGGCACAGTGGGTTAAGTGCATGTGGTGCAAAGCGCAAAGACCAGCGTAAGGATTCTGGTTCAAGCCCCCGGCTCCCCACCTGCAGGGAAGTCTCTTCACAGGCGGTGAAGCAGGTCTGCAGGTGTCTGTCTTTCTCTCCTCCTCTGTCTTCCCCTCCCTCTCTCCATTTCTCTCTGTCCTATCCAACAACGAACAACATCAACAATGGCAATAATAATCACCACAAGGAGGCTACAACAACAAGGGCAACAAAAAGGGGGGAAAATGGCCTCCAGGAGCGGTGGATTCATGGTGCAGGCACCGAGCCCAGCAATAACCCTGGAGGAAAAAAAAATACTAAAAAACATAAAAATAATAAAAAGAGTATTGACAACAGAAGAGTAAGAGAGAATTTGTTCAGATGATGAAAACAGTCATCATCTTCACTGAATTTGTTGCTAGTTATACAACTCTAAACATGCTTTAGAAATCGAGGGAGTTTTCAGAAAAAGTGTCAATGTTCTTGGGTGTAAGTTAGACTCTAATTAAGTTAAAGTTGAGCAGCCAGGAGTTGGTTTAGTGGGTAGAGCACTCAAGACCTACAAGCTTGAGACTTTGTGTTCTACTCCCAGCACTGCCTCCTGAAGCAATGTTCTGTTTTTTTCTCTCTTTCTCTCATGTGAAATAAATATGTTTTTTTAATTTAGAAAAATAGTCCTTTCTCATCTCCCAGCCTTGGAAAAGGATTTTCTTGTTGGCACTTTAAATTCCTTCTTGAAAATTAGAGTCGTGAAAGTAACATTTAGCATGTTGGCTGATTTTTGCTCTATGTAAAATTGTTCAACATGCATGAAAATTTTATTTCAAGACAGTGCATATACAATAAAATGCACTGCTCATTAGGAAGCTATGTGATGTATTTTCTCACAGCAGATCATCATTACCAACGTAAATGGGTAGGCATTTAATTAGGACCAGTACACCAGGAGACTTCCCTAGGGTCCTGTCCAGCTACTGACACCCACCCCACCCCCGTCAAAAGGTGGTAATTGTCCTGATTACCATGGAATGATTATTCTTTGGCTAGTTAGAGATTGTTTCAATGGGTATTGAAACAATATGATTTATCATCAATTTGGCATCATTTTACTGCTTTTTAAAATTTTGGTGAATATTTCATTGTAGAACTATACAGAAAATCACTTGTCTTTATTGTTGATGAAAACAGGGGTTATTAGATCCCTCTCTCCACCATCGCTGGTCATCTTCACCAGGAACAACACCATAAACATCATAAACCTTCTTGTGGGCCTCTACAGGATCTAGTCCTCAATGTAGAACAATGGTAGAAATTGCCCCACACTCCAAAGGGAGGCTGGTCAACATACGGGTCGTGAAAAGAGCGCAGCTTAGAATGTTCCCAGCTGTGACCATGGACTGTGAGCTCAGATGACAGGGATGCAGAGGCCACACAGGCTCCTGTGCTGAGTCTGAATAGACATGGGCCCTGGGTCAGATTGAAGGGGTTTACAGTTTATGGTGTTTATATACTTTTCCCATATTTGGGAGCTACTCTCTGACCTGATTCAGCTTTCTGGTCCTAATTTCAACTCTGACACCATTTTCCAAGACAATACTTTTATTCCACCAGCATGTTAGGGTCGAACCTGTGCACTCAACCAGTAGCACCACCACCCAGCCCTGAACAGTTTCTTAAATTAGCAATCAGGATTTCATAGTGATTTTTATGAATACCATCAGTAGAAATTACTTAAATATTCATTTTGTTAGACTAGAATTGTATCACTCTTCGTGATGTCAATAATTCTTTCTATGTTCAGTATTTGTGAATGATAAAAATCACAAAATATTACCCCCACACCTATGGACATCTAATCTTTGATAAGGGGGCACAAAGTATTAAATGAAGTATTAAGTGGAGAAAGGAAGCTCTCTTCAATAAATGGTGCTGGGAAAACTGGGTTGAAACATGCAGAAGAATGAAACTGAACCACTTTATCTCACCAGAAACAAAAATTAACTCCAAATAGATCAAGGACCTGGATGTTAGACCAGAAACTATCAAATACTTAGAGGAAAACATTGTTGGAACACTTTCCCACCTAAACCTCAAGGGCATCTTTGAGGAAACAATCCCAATTGCAAGGAAGATTAAAGCAGAAACAAACCAATGGGACTACATCAAATTGAAAAGCTTCTGCACATCCAAAGAAACTATCACACAAACAAGGAGACCCATCACAGAATGGGAGATCTTCATATGCCATATATCAGACGAGAGATTAATAACCAAAATGTACAAAGAGCTCAGCAAACTTAGCACCAAAAAAGCAAATGACCCCATACAAAAATGGGCAGAGGATATGAACAGAACATTCACTACAGAGGAAATCCAAAAGGCTAACAAACACATGAAAAATTGCTCCAGGTCGCTGATTGTCAGAGAAATGCAAATAAAGACAACATTGAGATACCACCTCAGCCCTGTGAGAATGGCGTACATCAAAAAAGACAGCAGCAACAAATGCTGGAGAGGCTGTGGGGACAGAGGAACCCTTCTGCACTGCTGGTGGGAATGTAACTTGGTCCAACCTCTGGAGAACAGTCTGGAGAACTCTCATAAGGCTAGACATGGACCTTCCATATAACCCAGTAATTCCTCTCCTAGGGATATACCCCAAGGACTCCATAACACGCAACCAAAAAGATATGCATACACCTATGTTCATAACAGCACAATTCATAATAGCTAAAGCCTAGAAGCAACCCAGGTGCCCAACAACAGATGACTGGCTGAGACAGCTGTGGTCCATATACACAATGGAATACTACGCAGCTATTAAGAACAATGAACCCACCTTCTCTGACCCATCTTTGATGGAGCTAGAAGGAATTATGTTAAGTGAGCTAAGTCAGAAAGATAAAGATGAGTATGGGATGATCCCACTCATCAACAGAAGTTGAGAAAGAACAACAGAAGAGAAACTAAAAGCAGGATTTGATTCAATTTGGAGTAGGGCACCAAAGAAAAAGACCTTGGGATGAGGGTGAGGGTCGGGGGGGTGATGGGATGGGACACAGTCTATTGGTGGTAGGAATGGTATTTATGTACACTCCTATTAATTTGTAGTCATATAAATCACTATTTAATTAATGTAAGAGGGAAAAATTAATTGAATGTCTCAAACTTTGTAACTTTTTTTCTGTCTTCCCCTCCTCTCTCTGTTTCTCTCTGTCCTATCCAGCAACAACAACAATAACCTCAATAAAACAACAAGAGCAACAAAAGGGAATAAATAAATAAATAAATAAATAAATAAATAAATAAATGAAAATAAATAGCTTAGATCTGGGAGAACAGAAGCAACCAGTGGCATGGCTATATACAAATAATGTCAAAGGACATAAATTATGGTGATGTTATGTATGATACAGCAAATCCTAACAAAGGGATATTTCAAAGTTAACCCAATTGTCAAATAATGTGATTATAGCAATCACTATCTGTTGCCTTCTTAAACCTTAAGACAGCAGGAACCTCCCACATCCTCTATAGAGCTTATATTTCTCCCAGTCGTGGAACCTCTAGGGTGGGGCTCACTTTCCTGCATGCTTCTCTCAATTCATACCAAATGATATTGCATCTGATGATCCCAACCTAATCAACACAATGAGTACCACCTCAGCATGCTTCACTTCAGACTGTGTCCAGAGACATCAGGCACGGAATATCAACCCTTCACCCTCATTACTCAGGTGAGAGACCTTTCCTTTCATAGGATTCTCTGATTCATTCCAGATGGCTCACTTCCTAACAAAATTCCAAAACCTAGATATAGACCAGGTCCTATGAGATAGAGCATATGTTCACGTGTATCCATAAATCAGAACAACGTATATACCTGAGGGAGTTGCATGGTAGTGCAGCGAGTTAAGCGCAGGTGGCACAAAGCACAAGGACATATGTAAGGATCCTGGTTCATGCCCCCATGTCCTCACCTGCAGGGGAGTTGCTTCACAGGCAGTGAAGAGGTCTGCAGGTGTCTATCTTTCTATCCCCCTCTCTATCTTCCCCTCTTCTCTCCATTTCTCTCTGTCCTAACAATGATGACAACAATAATAAATACAACAATAAAACAACAAGGGTGACAAAAGGGCAAATAAATAAATAAAATTTAAATATATATACCTGAATGCAAAAGTACACAATAGTCTGCAGTGAGTCAGTCACTATTTCATAATGAAATAGTGTCTACTTAGACAGATATCCTCCTCTCCTACTTCCTATTACAGTTCTCTCACTCACTCCAAATCTAACCTCATCAAAGCAAGGACTGCAAAAGCTGAATAAGGGTAAAGAGACTGCATACTTTATTGATGACTCTTTAGTCATTATCAGGCCGCCCCATCAGATGGGGTCCTAATCTGGGAGTCCTGAGATTCCCAAACAGACATGATGGGCCTAGACCTCAAATAAATCCCTCTCCATTGTTACTGGTCATTTCTATCAGGAACAACACAATAGACCCCTTTGTGGGCTTCCATAGGACTTTGCCCTCAACAAGGATCAACAATGGTAGAGAATGTTCCATCCTCCAAAGGGAGGCTGGACAACATACTCTATGCTACACCTGAGGAAGATGGGTCCTGATGTTGGGGCAGCTTGGAATGTTCCTACTCATGACCACAGAATGTGAGCTCAAATCTACAGGGATGCAGAGGTCACATAGGCTCCTAAGCTGAATATGGGCCCCAGATCAGATCAAACTGATGGGGTTTAAAGTCAACAATATTTATACACCTTTCCCATATGTGGGAGCTACTCTCTTCCCTGATATAGCTTTCTGTTCCTTTTCCAACCATGACATCATCTCCCCAGACAATAACTTGGATCTACCTGCATATCAGATTTCAGACTCAGGGAAAAAAAAAAAAAACTAGTATAGCCACAGGCCCTTTGGAATATAACTAAAATATACTTACTAGCTATCTACAAAATAGAGACACCCCCCCCCAACTCTTCATCTGCACTACTCCAGCCTTTAGGTTCATGATTAATCAACAATTTGTTTGGCTTTATATGTTAAATCTCTTTTCAGCCACCAGGTTCCAGATGCTAGCATGATGCCAAACAGACTTCCCTGGACAGACAACCCTACCAATGTGTCCTGGAGCCCTGCTTCCCCAGAGCCCCACCCTACTAGGGAAAGAGAGAGGCAGGCTGGGAATATAGATCGACCCATGTTCAGTGGGGAAGCAATTACAGAAGCCAGACCTTCCACCTTCTGCATTCCACAATGTCCCTGGGTCCATACTCCCAGAGGGATAAAGAATAGGAAAGCTGTCAGGGGAGGGGATGGGATATGGAGTTCTGGTGGTGGGAACTGTGTGGAGTTGTACCCCTCTGATCCTATGGTTTTGTCAGTGTTTCCTTTTTATAAATAAAATTTTTTTAAAAATCACCAAATACTAAGCCCTGCCCATTTGTTTTCATAAATGAATGAGAAGGAGCAGGCAAGAATGCAAAAACTGGGGCAAAAGAGATATGGCTATGCAAACAGACTCTCATCCCTGAGGCTTCAAGGTCGCAGGTTCAATCCTTCTATACCACCATCAACCAGAGCTAAGCAGTGCTCTGGTGAAGAAAAAAAAAAAAAAAACTGGGCCACAAAAGTGTTTTATTTTGCGCAATACAAGACACTTCACTGAAATCAAAAGAAAAATTAGAAATTCAAATGGTATCTGTAGTTCACTAGCACCTCTTCAGGATTGCTCAAATTCGAAGAATAGCCTGATGGCTAGCCAAGCCAGGACCCCTAAGGGCTACAGAGCCAGCACTTCATATGATAGCCAAATCACCAAAAAGAAGAAGAGAGATCAAGACGAAATCAGAATTAATAACCCAAGGAATCGTACGTGGGCTTCAACAAAGAGCAACAGGTCTAGGCAGAGAGCTGAGAAATTCTAGTCGGTGAATATCAGGCTTCTGCTGAGAGATGTATCTCAGGAATTTGAATCTACGGCTGGAAGGAGACGAAACCAAAGCTTTCTCCAATCAAAGCTAGAGCTTTAGAAAAAATAAAGTAGTCACTGCTTTCATTTATCTTTCACACTAAAATATTTTCCCCCAAACTCTTACAAAGTTTCTTCTTTGCTCCTGATATTGTATTTCCAGAGGGAAGGGAAGACACTGTTCCTGTACCTATACATAAAATAAAATAGAATGTCTAGATTTTCCCAATGATATTCCAGTGAGAGAAGAACACAATTCCCCAAACCTACTAACTCTGCGTTTTCCTATTTATTATTTGTTCACTGAGCAACAGTTGTTGACATAAAGATGAATACTAAAATTTTATGAAAATATATATACTTGTTAAAAATATTCTACTCATAGACCCAGGAGATATCTTGTTCTCAAGTTAACATTTTGCAACACTGAGAGTTTTATTGTTGCTTTTCAAGCCATGTGTATAAAATCATACTGTATTTATTGGACTAGAATAAAAGGGGACCAAAATTCAGGTTGCTCAGATAAATTTGACTCAATATTGTCATAAAATGTAAGCCCAGGTTTTTTTCCAGTTGTTCTCTGAGGCTTCCGGTAAACACCTAAGTAATGCTAATTTGTATTTTTATGTTTTAAGCCAGACAGCTACTCAGCTCTGGTTTATGGTAGTGCCTGGGATTGAATTTGATACTAGGAGCTGCAGGTATTAATTATTTTTTCTTTTTTCTCTTCTTAACCAGAGCACTGCTCAGCTATAGCTATTGCTGCTGGTGGAGATTAGACCTGGGACTTGGGAGCCTCAGGCAGGAGAATCTCTTTGCATAACCATTATACTATCTCCCCCCAACCCCCAGTAAATTTATTTTGTATAACCATTATGTGACCTCTCTGGGTAGTTATGAATTTGGTGGTTTCTAGTATATGACATGGCTTGAGATAGTTTTGGTAAATCCTATTATCTAAGCTATTGGGGAAGAGGGGACTGGAGTGAGATGTGTGTTGGTGGAGGAGTAAAGGCCTTGGTTTAACGCATAATAGTGGGAAATGATCTTAAGTTGAGGCCGGGAATAGTCCCCCTATGTCAAAAATTCTATAGTAAACCATTACACCCACCAATAAAACTTTAAAAAAAAGATGCACAAGATATCACTTAGGTTACATTTTTAATGAACGTATCCCTATATCATCTTTTGGTCTCTATACATTTCACTACTTAGATAGAACTGGATGGGTATCATAAATTAAAGATTTGAAGTCATTTTAAAACATGCAACAGCAAGACTCTTAAAATGACTGTGGAGAAATAGAATATTCATCATGCAGTTGTAAGTTTTATATTTTATATTGCTATTAGTGTCTAAAGTCAGTGAGTAAAGAATATTTCACATAGAGTTATAATTACAACCAAAAGAATTTAATACTCATGAAGTATGTCATTCTAACATGGAATCTTTTATTAAAACCACATTGTCACTTATTTCTTTGGAATTAAAATATATTGCAGCAAATTAGTTAAGCAGTAGTTGACTTTCATCTAGTCGTGATAGATGTCATGTCATATGATCCTTAAAATATTTAAATCACATTCAGATACATAATACCTCTACTCTATGGGAGAAAAAAAATGAATTAAGATAAACTCAGGATATTGAAGACTGTACTCACCCATCTCATCCTACTGTGTATCTTCTTTTAGTTAAATGATGGGGGAAATTGCCTCTAATACTTAAAATAGTACTTCGCCTTTCTTTTTGCTTTTTTCCTTCAGTCTAAAAGCCCTGTAATGTGACTCTTGGATATAATCAAAATATAATGATGAAAGATAGCTGTTCACCAAAATCTATATTCCATTTTTTTCCAGAGTAACAGAATTGCATCCCCAGCATACAGTGCAACTAGTTTGAGTTTACTGAAAGAGTGAGGAAAATGGAGAACACTGCAAAGTCCCAAATTTATGAGGCTACAAATGTGAAAAAAATCTAGTAAGGAAATTGTTATGCCAATTAGGGAAAGAAGATGATTAATTCAACTTTGAAATTAGTTGTCTCTGAAGAAACTGTGTTTCTCCAGAAATATAATCTGGAATTGTTTGGATATAATATAACTGTTTGTAATATAATATGATTAAATGCCCAGAACAACAAATACAGTGTAAAAACAGTAGAGTTCACCAAGAATGGCTCTGAGGGAATGGTACAATTTAAACAATTTTGGGAGAAGAGCTAAGTAGGAACTCTAGAAAGGAGAAGAGAAAACAGAGGAACGCAAGACAAAAGAGAACCAGTGAGAAGGAAGATGGAATCGCAATTCTCAGGACAGTAAAATATGTGAGTCCAAGGTGTGTCATTATGTAGTGCTAATTATTTCTCAGTTAAGAAACAGCTAGAACAAACAAGAACTGTAGTTCTGCTTTCCCTCTCTTTTTCCTAGAAAGCCAGAGATAAACCCCCATGTGAAAGTTACCCTTCCTGTACTAGAAGATATTCTTGTCATCAGAGGTAGGAAATTTAGAGCTAATAACTGTTTGCATAGACAAACTTGTTTTTTTTTTTTTTTAAGATTTTATGTATTTATTCATGAGAAATGATAGAAGAGAGAGAAAGAACCAGACATCACTCTGGTACATGCGCTGCTGGGGACTGAACTGCATTGGGACCTCATGCTTGAGAGTCCAATGCTTTATCCACTGTGCCACCTCCCGGACCACCACTGTATTGACAAATTTGTTATTTTACTAATTTACCACCTTAGACTTAACTTATTTGTCTTACCAGTTCTTCATAAATTTATTGTTTCCTTATATAAAAAGCATGAAAAATAATCGCCTGCTCTGCTAATTCCTTCAGGTCTCATGTCTTTGGGTGTCCTTGTGTGTATGAAATTAAATTTTTCTCTTGTTAATGTGTTATGCCAATGTAGTTACTAAGCTAATCAGAGAATCTAGAAAGGAAAAAAATTCTGGTATCAAATATGGAAAGTGATCCAGTCAGAGGAAAGACTGAGAAATATTTCTGGACACACAAGATGCTAGGGGTGACTAGGAAACTCTTTGTTATCTTTGGATGGTCATTAAATCAAATAATAAATATAAAATACTAATTTCCAGTCAACTTTTCAAAACATATTTACTCTACATGTTTCTTTTTCTTTTTTCTATTATCATCGTAATCATCACCAGGACTTCATCATCTCAGAGACAGAGAATGACGGGAAGACATCACAGCACCAAAGTTTCCACCAACTCAGTGGGTGCCGTGTTCAGATGAGGATCACTTCACAAGGCAAAGAAAGCACACTACCCAGGAGTGCTCTTTTGCCAACTCTCCATCCCCCCCCCCCCCCAACAATTTAGCCTCTTTGGATTGTGGTTTCTTCATTTGTAAAATGAGATGACTATTACCATCAAGTTTAGCTCTTAAACATTTTATACTATGGAAAGTCTGCTTTAAACAATACTGATAAAGGGCTGGGTGGTGCAGTTGGCAGAGCACACACATAACAATGTGCAAGGACTAAGGTTCAGACCCCCAGGTCACACGCTTCTCGAGCAGCAAGGCAGGTCTGCAGGTGTCTCTCTGTCTCTCTTCCTCTCTATCTCCCCCTCCCCTCCCCTCTCAATATCTGGCTGTCTCTATAAAATAAATAAATAAATAAATATTTAAAAATACCCATTAAAATTAAATAAATACAAGTAAGATGATGCTTTGGTTGAAGGTGAAACACACTAATACCTATCTGGAGAAAATGTGGAAATGCTCTCTTGTGATGACAAAAACCCTTACAAATCAACATTCCCTTAATGAAATGTTAACGGGTAAAAACATTTTTTTGGTTAGATAGAAAAATTCTCAAAGAGTTGTTGCAACTTTCAAGTGAGATCATATAAATAAAGTACTTATAAGTATTCAAATATTCTCCACAAGAGGTAACAGTGATTAAAAAATCAAACTTAACATTTTATACCTTTTTATCCTGTTCATTATCTGATTCCATCTATAAGCCTAATTGTCCTTGTCACTATCATAATCTATTTGCAGCCATGCTCATTTTGCAATATTTGATGCAAATTTCCTTAGTAACTTACACCAAAAACCAAGATTTCAGTGTCTTCATGCTCAACTAGACTATTAAGAGTATGATCTCTCCCCCAACAATGTGCCCTGGAGCTCCGCTTCCCCAGAAACCCACCCCACTAGGGAAAGAGAGAGACAGGCTGGGAGTATGAACCAACCTGTCAACACCCATGTCCAGTGGAGAAGCAATTACAGAAGCCAGACCTCCCACCTTCTGCATCCCACAATGACCCTGGGTCCATGCTCCCAGAGGGACAGAGAGTGGGAAAGCTGTCAGGGGAGGGGGTGGGATATGGAGATTGGGTGGTGGGAATTGTGTGGAGTTGTACCCCTCCAACCCTATGGTTTTGTTAATTTATCCTTTCTTAAATAAAAAATTTAAAAAAAATAAAAAAAGAGTATGATCTCTCTTCAATACTCCTCTTCCTGTTGAGTGTCCCTAAACATTTCATTATTGGGGCCAGGTGGTGGTGCACCTGGACACACACGCACACGCACACGCACACGCACACATACTACAGTGCACAAGGACCCAGGTGCAAGTTCCTGGTCCTCACCTGTAGGGGGAAAGCTTCTCAAGTAGTGAAGCAGAGTTGCAGTGTCTCTCTGTCTTTTGCCCTCTCCTTGTCCCCCTTCTCTCATTTTCTTTCTGTCTCTATCCAGTGAAATAAGTAAACCATTTCATTATAGCAATAAAGATCATGTTGTCTTTAAGGTTGGAATTATGAATGGGTAAGTTAGCTGTAAGAAATTTGCCACCTGGGTCAACTCATTCTTATCTGAATGCTCAGTTCATATTATCTTGCTATTTTCACTTCCTACAACATTTCAAACCAACACTTCTTCTTTATGCTTACTTGACTAACATGAACCAGTTCTACTTTGAGTTTAAAATATTTCAGAAAATGTCTTTCCAGAGTCATGGAAATACACCACACAGCTAAGAGCAAAGATGCTACTGTTCTCTTACTACCTGCTATGAGCTCTCCATACTTAAACACATCTCCGAAAGGCCTGTAATCATTTGTGGTCAAAATGAACTCCCTCCGCCTCTTCTGTAAACATTTAAAAAAATTTTTTTTTTTTTTTTACTTTTTTGGGGGATTAATGGTTTACAGTTGATGGGAAAATATAGTAGTTTGTACATGTGTAACATTTCTCAGTTTTCTTTTCTTTAATTTTTTGTTTATAAAAAGGGAACATTGACAAAACTATAGGATAAGAGGGGTGCAGCTTCGCACAATTCCCTCCACCAGATCTCCATATCCCATCTCCTCCCGATAGCTTCTGTAAACTTTTTAATCACCCATGTTCACCTGCCTTGGGAAATAAGGCTGATCTATTTAAGTTTATTTCACCTATAAGTTGAGTTCCATGTTTATCTGAACCACAGTGATAGATAAACACTAGTGCACTGCCTACTATGATTCAGAGTATTAGTGGGAGGAACTAAAGCAGTAAATACATTATTCAGTTTATATTCTTTGGGAACTCATCTTTTATTTATGGTGTGTGTGTGTGGGGGGAGAAATAGGCAATTATGATGCTGCATTAAAGAGCAGAGGAGAGAAAACACCTAAGTGGTTTATGAAGGAAATGCAAGTTGGACTCTGGGAGTAGAAACACAAAGGATATAGAAATGCAAAAATGTAAGAAAGGACACAGTTGCAAGACCATAATAGATCAGTTCTGACTGTCACCACAGCCACTGGTGATTGATAAGAGGATAGGGGAGGGGGCCGGGCGGTAGCGCAGTGGGTTAAGCACAGGTGGCGTAAAGCGCAAGGACCAGCTGAAGGATTCCAGTTCAAGCCCCCGTGTGGGGGGGGTCGCTTCATGGGCGGTAAAGCAGGTCTGCAGGTGTCTCTCTTTCCCCCTCTCTCGATTTCTGTCTATTCACCAACTACGACAACAACAATAATAACAGCAACACCAATGAACAACAAGGGTAACAAAAGGGAAAAAATGGCCTTCAGGAGCAGTGGATTCGTAGTGTAGGCACCGAGCCCCAGCAATAAACCTGGAGGCAAAAAAGACAAGGATAGAGGAACATGGCAGTGAAGGGCCTTCTGTATTTTGAAGTATTTCCATGTGTCCTTACTTGGGTGATATCACATTGGTCTTTAGAAAATATTTAATGAATGCATGAGGGGTTCAAATACTCCACATGTTTGAAAAGCTCTTTTCTTCTTGTTAAGACTTGAAAGTTATATTGTGTTGAGCTCAATTGTGATACTTGGCTCTCAGTATGGGGAGCAGCTCACTTTGAGCTTTACATGGATTCCTTAATCAACGTTTGGTGATTTTTAGATCACAGTTTGCAGTTTTTACACATGTTTTATGCCCCTATCTAAGGAACAGAATTCCTGGGTATACAGTATTTCTTTTTGCCTGCAAAAGATTGCTGGTGCCTGCAACATGAATCCACTGCTCCTGGAAGCTACTTTTTTTTCCCTTTTATTGTCCTTGTTGTTGTTATTATTGTCATTACTGCTGTCATTGTTGGATAGAACAGACAGAAACAGAGAGAGGATGGGAAGACAGAGAGGGGGAGAGAAAGACAGACACCTGCAGACCTGCTTCACCACCTGTGAAGCGACTCCCCTTGGATCCTGGGACTCGAACCAGGATCCTTACGCTGGTCCTTGTGCTTTGCACCATGTGCGCTTAACCTGCTGTGCTACCACCCGGCCCCCATACAGTATTTCTTATAAACACACACACACATGTTGGTATGCATGAGACCCCTTCTGTTTCATTTGGTTTAAATCCCCCTTGCTTAACACTATTCTATTTACATAACCACTTCATTCTATTTACATAACCACTGTTAACAAGTTCCACCCTCCCTCCAGGGCATTTGTGGTTCAGTGATAGGATTCTCGCCTAATCTGCCCCCTCTTTGTCACACTCTGATTTTCACCAGTCACTTTTCTCTCCACCCTCTCTATGTCACATCCTGTTTCCACCTTACTTGGCAAGTATATATAAAGACAGCACTGTGAGTTTTACAGTACTGTACTTTGAGTTTAACTTAGCTCATCTTAGATTGTGCTGCGTCCTGCATGAATAAAGAGATACTGCGTACAACCCAGCCATGAGTCCCTGGTCGTCTGTTACCCATCCGTGAAGCCAGCCCGGCGAAAACAACATAACCCGTCGAAAACAACACACACGCACACACACACACGCACACACACGGACACACACACGCACACATGCACACACGCACATACACATGCACACACACACGGACACACGCACACACACACACGCACACATACATTTTTATCACTTATGACTATTCTTTTCTCTTTTGTCTGCAATGCTTTACTATTATGTCTATGTCTATTTACTTACATGCCACAAACTTTGTCTTAACAAATCTTTATTTCTTCATGACATTTAACCATTATTATTGCCTTGTGACATAATTCAGTTATGTGTGCCAATTGATAAATAGAATTGATAAATAGAATTGAAAGAGAAACAGGAAGGATTTACCCAAGATCTAGCTACTTACTGACCAAACTAACTTGTAAATGGTCAACATGTCAGCATAATTGTAAGGATTGAAGAAACAAACTCTCTCACTCTTCAGAGTATGATGTCTTGATGAGTCAACAATGTCACAAAGCACATATCCACACTGCTCAGAAATTCAGTATTTTTATTGCCACCAGGTTCATCGCTGGGGCTCAGTGCCTACAAAGTAAATTCACTGCTTCTAGAAGCCATCCCCACTCTTTTTGTTGTTGTTAGAATAGATAAAACTGAGAGGGAAGAAGGAGATGGAGAAGGAGAAAGAAGGAGACCTGCTGACCTGCTTCAGCTCTCCTGAAGCTTTCCCTCTCAGGCAGGGAGAAAGACCTTGAACCTGGGTCCTTGTGCATGGTAACCTGTGCTCCACTCCTGGGCCCCACCCCTGCATTTTTAATAAATACTGAACAATGCAGAAAAATAAAGTGAACCAAAAAAAAAAAACTATCTCTTAGCTTTCAGTAATACCAGTGTCTAGGGACTCATTTACTCTGTGAGGGTCTGCAGCATTTTTGCAACTTCCACAGGTCTGACTCAGCATTCTTTCTAAACAACAAAGAATAAGTTTCTTGAATAACATCATCGTGTGAGTGTCTAACTCAAGCATCCTTTATCTGAAGAAGTCTGGGGGCTGTACTGCAGACACTGAGTAATTCAAAACAGTATTAGAAACATTAAGTCTATGTCCAGAGACTTCAGGTGTGGAATGACAACCCTTCAGCTTCATCACTCGGGTGAGACCTTTCCTTTCATAGGATTCTCTAATTCCATTCCTGGTGGTTCACTTCCTAACAAAGTCCCAAAATCTAGATATAGACCAGGTCCCCTGAGATAGGGCAAATGTTCACATGTATCCATAAACTAGGGCAAAATATATACCTGAAAGCAAAAGTACACAATAGTCTGCAGTGAGTACCCCCCAACACTTCATCTGCACTATTCCGGCCTTTAGGTCCAATATTGTTCAACAATTTCTTTGGCTTTGTACGTTAGCTCTCTTTTCAGCCACCAGGTTCCAGATGCTAGCGTGATGCCGACCAGACTTCTCTAGACAGACAACCCCACCAATGTGTCCTGGAGCCCTGCTTCCCGAGAGCCCTGCCCCACTAGGGAAAGAGAGAGACAGGCTGGGAGTATGGATCAACTTGTCAATGCCCATATTCAGCAGGGAAGCAATTACAGAAGCCAGACCTTTAACCTTCTGCATCCCACAATGACTCAGGGTCCATACTCCCAGAGGGTTAAAGAATAGGAAAGCTATCAGGGGAGGGGATGGGATACGGAGATCTGGTGGTGGGCATTGTGTGGAGTTGTACATCTCTTGTCCTATGGTTTTGTTAATGTCTCCTTTTTTAAATAAATAAATAAATAAATTTTGGAATAAATAAAAAAAAGAAACATCAGGTCTATTATCTTCATACAGCCTTCCATCAGCACTTCCAGAAGCATGAGGAGAGCTGATGAAGATGTTCAAGTATGAGTCGGGCTTCCAGAAGCACAGTCTAAACACAAGCCAGCAGCTCTTGAGGAACTGACTTAGCATCACTCAGCACTGCAATCTTACTGGAGCTGTGCTCAGTTTCTGATAGTATTTTAAAGCATCTGTTCCAAAGTGCCTCCCCCACCTTTAACTGGGACTGAGGATTAACGTTCCTCTGCCATTCAGCTCCATTCATGCCAATGTTTGCTACTCTCTAGTAGAAACACAAATAAAAACGGTAATGAGCACTGTGAGAAAAAGATTTTCACTAACTGAACAAGTATGTATCAAATACCTGTTGTTTGTTTGGTTCTATTTTCAATACTAGATATAGAACAGTCAAGTAAATCATAGGATTTATATTCAAATAGCTCACAAATGGGAGACAAAACACATAAGTAAAAAATACATCATGTTAGCAAGTGGTGAGCTGCATAAAAATATGTTAGCAGAAAAGGGAGATACTTTGCAATTTTAAATGAAATTAGAAAGCAAATCAATAGCATGGCATCTAAATAAGGCCTGAATATAGTGAGTTTACGTTTGAGGAAAAGCAAGGAAACAATCAATCATCTGTCTGGGTAGAGAACTTTTTTTTTTTTAACTTTTTATTGATAAAAAGGAAACATTGACAAAACCATAGGATAAGAGGGTTTCAGCTTCACATAATTCCCACCACCAGAACTCCGTATCCCATCCCCTCCCCTGATAGCTTTCCTGTTCTTTATCTCTCTGGGAGTATGGACCCAGGGCCATTGTGGGATGCAGAAGGTTGAAGGTCTGGCTTCTGTAATTGCTTCCCCGCTGAACATGGGCATTGACAGTTTGATCCATACTCCCAGGCTGCCTCTCTCTTTCCCTAGTGGGGAAGGGCTCTGGGGAAGCAGAGCTCCAGGACACACTGGAGATAGGGTAGAGAACATTCTAAGGAATGATAGCATCCATACATCCAGAGCAAAGGTCCCAAATTTTACATTTCAAATTACTAGCAGTAATTTAATAATAATAATAATAATAATAATAATAATAATTAATATAATTATATATAAAATAATAATTGGATCAAATAATTAATATATACGTATATATTCATTTTTCAATGATATTTTTTGTTTTTTTTTCTCCTATTTTTTTCTTAAACTTTTTTTTATTTAAGAAAGGATTAATTAACAAAACCATAGGGTAGGAGGGGTACAACTCTACACAATTCCCACCACCCAATCTCCATATCCCACTCCCTCCCCCAATAGCTTTCCTATTCTCTATCCCTCTGGGAGCATGGACCCAGGGTCATTGTGGGTTGCAGAAGGTAGAAGGTCTGGCTTCTGTAATTGCTTCCCCGCTGAACATGGGCGTTGACTGGTCTGTCCATACTCCCAGCCTGTCTCTCTCTTTCCCTAGTAGGGGGGGTCTCTAGGGAAGCTAGCTCCAGGACATATTGGTGGGGTCTTCAATCCAGGGAAGCCTGGCTAGCATCCTCTTGGCATCTGGAACCTGGTGATTGAAAAGAGAGTTAACATACAAAGCCAAACAAATTGTTGAGCAATCATGGACCCAAAGCTTGGAATAGTGGAGAGGAAGTGTTGGGGGGTACTCACTGCAAACTCTAGTGTACTTCTGCTTTCAGGTATATATTTTGCACTAGTTTATGGATACGTGTGAACATAAGCTCTCTCTCACAGAAACTGGTGTATATCTAGGTTTTGGGACTTTGTTAGAAAGTGAACCACCTGAGATGGAATTAAGAGTGTACTATAAAAGGAAAGGTCTCACCTGAGTAATGAAGCTGAAGGGTTGTCATTCCACACGTGAAGTCTCTGGACACAGTCTGAGGTGAAGCATGTTGAGGTGGCAATCGTTGTGTTGATTAGGTTGTGATCGGCAGATGCAATATTATTTGATATGGATTGGGAGAGGCATACGGGAAAGTGGGCCCTATCCAAGGGTTCCAGGACTGGGGGAATTAGAGGCTCTATAGTGGAGATGTGAGGTTCCTGCTGTCTTAGGGTTCAAAAAGACAATCAATAGTTAATGTTATCATCACATTATTTGGTAATTGGGTTAACTTTGAAAAGTCCTTTTGTTATGGTTTGCTGTACAGTACCCAGTATCTTGTATATAGCTGTGCTATTGGATGCTTTTAATCTACTTGGTCTAGGCTTTTGAGAGAGTCTGCATATCAAATACACAGCCTATATATTAAAAAGATTCAGTTTGTGTTTTGAAAAACTTTGAGACATACAATTGATTTTCCCCCCTCTCATATTAATTAACTAGTGATTTATATGTCTACATTTTTCTAAGAGTGTACATAAACACCATTCCCACTACCAAAAGACTGTGACCCATCCCTCCCACCCACTCCCACCCCCCACTGGCCCAGGAAGCTGCATGTCTACACCTCACCACAGGGCTTTTACTTTGGTGCCCTACTTACAATTTGGTCAGGTCCTGCTTTTAGTTTCCCTTTCAGATCTTCTTACTCAACTTCTGTTGATGAGTGGGATCATACCATACTCATCTTTATCTTTCTGACTTAGCTCACTTAACATAATTCCTTCTAGCTCTGTCTAAGATGGGTCAGAGAAGGTGGGTTCATTGTTCTTGATAGCTGCATAATATTCCATTGTGTATATATACCACGGCTTTCTCAGCCACTCATCTGTTGTCGGACACCTGGGTTGCTTCCAGGATTTAGCTATTATGAATTGTGCTGCTATGAACATAGGAGTCCATACCTCTTTTTGGTTGGGTGTTATGGAGTCCTTGGGGTATAACCCCAGGAGAGGAATTACTGGATCATATGGAAGGTCCATGTCTAGCCTTCTGAGAGTTTTCCAGACTGCTCTCCACAGATGTTGTACCAGTTTACATTCCCACCAGCAATGTAAAAGGGTTCCTCTGTCCCCACATCCTCTCCAGCATTTGTTGCTGCTGTCCTTTTTGATGTATGACATTCTTATAGGAGTGAGGTGGTATCTTAGTGTTGTCTTAATTTGCATTTCTCTGACAATCAGTGACCTAGAGCAGTTTTTCATGTTTGTTAGCCTTTTGGATCTCCTCTGAGGTGAATGTTTTGTTCATATCCTCTGCCCATTTTTGGATGGGGTCATTTGCTTTTTTGGTGCTAAGTTTGCTGAGCTCTTTATATATTTTGGTGATTAGTTTCTTGTCTGATGTATGGCATGTGAAGATAGTTTCTTGTCTGATGTATGGCATGTGAAGATCTTCTCCCATTCTGTGAGGAGTCTCTTTGTTTGTTTAATAGTTTCTTTGGCTGTGCAGAAGCTTTTCAATTTGATGTAGTCCCATTGGTTTGTTTCTGCTTTAGTCTTCCTTGCAACTGGGTTTGATTCATCAATGATGTCCTTGAGGTGTAGGTGGGAAATTGTTTTACCAATGTTTTCCTCTAAGTATTTGATTGTTTCTGGTCTGACATCTACGTCTTTGATCCATTTGGAGTTGATTTTTGTTTCTCGTGAGATAAAGTGGTTCAATTTCATTCTTCTGCATGTTTCAACCCAGTTTTCCCAGCACCATTTATTGAAGAGAGCCTCCTTTTTCCATTTAATCCTTTGGGCCCCCTTATCAAAGATTAGATGTCCATAGGTGTGGGGATTTATTTCTGGGCTTTCAATTCTGTTCCACTGGTCTGTGTGCCTATTTTTGTTCCAGTACCATGCTGTTTTGATGATGATGGCTTTATAATATAGTTTAAGGTCTGGGAGTGTGATGCCTCCATTTCTGTTTCTTTTCTTCAAGATAGTTTTGGCAATTCTAGGTGTTTTCGTGTTCCAGATAAATGATTGTGTTGTTTGTTCTATTCTCTTAAAGAAGCTTGGTGGAACTCTGATGGGTATTGCATTAAATTTGTATATGGCTCTGGGGAGAATATTCATTTTGATGATATTTATTCTTCCAATCCATGAGCATGGGATATCTTTCCATTTCTTGGTATCAGTTTCTATTTCCTTGAGTAGCAACTCATAGTTTTCAGCATACAAGTCTTTCACTTCTTTGGGCAACTTTATTCCTAGGTATTTGATTGATTTTGCTGAAACAGTAAATGGGAGTGATTTCTGGATGTCTTCTTCTTCATATTTAGTGTTTGCATAAAGAAATGCCACTGATTTTTGTACATTGATTGTGTAGCCAGATACCTTGCTATATTGCCTAATAACTTCCAATAATTTTCTGCTGGATTCTTTAGGTCTTTCTATGTATACTATCATATCATCTGCAAATAGTGAGAGCTTGACTTCTTCCCTTCCAATCTGTATTCCTTTGATTTCTTTCTCTTGCCTGATTGCTATGGCAAGAACTTCCAATACTATGTTGAAGAGTAACAGTGACAGTGGACAGCCCTGTCTAGTCCCCGATCTGAGGGGGAATGCTTTCAGCTTCTGTCCATTGAGTATGATGTTGGCTGTAGGTTTGCTATACATAGACTCCACTATCTTGAGGAATTTCCCATCTATTCCCATTTTTTGTAGAGTTTTGAGCATCAATGGGTGTTGGATTTTGTCAAAGGCTTTCTCTGCATCTATTGAGATAACCATGTGGTTTTTGGCTTTGCTTTTATTGATGTGGTGAATGACATTGATTGACTTACGGATGTTGAACCAACGGTTTCAATTTCTTTGTCTGTGACTGGTGCATTTAGATTTTGTAGTTCTTCTTGGTTCAGTTTTGGAAGGGCATATGCTTCTAGGAATTGTTCCATTTCTTCCAGATTCTCTAGCTTGGTGGCGTATAGTTCTTTATAGAAGTTTCGCAGGATTCTCTGGATTTCTGTGGTGTCAGTTGTGATATCTCCTGCATTGTTTACAATTCTATTAATTTGAGTCTTCTCTCTTTTTTTTTGTTTGGTGAGTCTGGCTAGGGGTTTGTCAATTTTGTTTAATCTTTCAAGGAACCAACATTTGGCTTCATTGATCTTTTGTATGGTTCTTTTATTTTCGATGTTGTTTATTTCTGCTCTAACTTTAGTGATTTCTGTCCTTCTGGTTGCTTTAGGGTTCCTTTGTTCCTCTTCCTCTAAGTCCTTGAGGTGTTCAGTAAGGTCGTTCCTTTGAGCTTCTTCTTGGTGTTTAATATGTGATTGTATGACTATAAGTTTCCCTCTCAGTACTGCTTTAGCTGTGTCCCAACATTTTCATTTGTTTCCAGGAACATTTGAATTTCCTGCTTGAGTGAGTCTCTGATTCAGTGGTTCTTAAGGAGTATGTTGTTTAGTTTCCAAATTCCGTGACTTTTAATAATTGTATGTTTGTTGTTAAATGTTAGTTTTACTCCACTGTGGTCTGAGAAGATACTTGGGATGATTTCAATGCTCTTGAATTTATTGATGCTGTCTTTGTGGCCTAACATGTGGTCTATCCTTGAGTATTTGTTATGTGGATTTGAAAAGAAGGTGTATTCCAGTTTTGGGGGGTGAAGGAGTCTGAAAATGTCCAAGAGGTCTAGTCTGTCAATCTCTTCATTCAATTCTCTTGTATCTTTATTGGTTCTCTGCTTTGTTGATCTGTCTAAGTGTGAGAGTGGGGTATTGGAGCCTCCCACTATTATTGTATTACTATTGATGTATTTTTGAAATTCTTTTAGTAGGTGCTTGATATATTTAGATGGTCCCTCATTGGGTGCATAGATGTTAATAATTGTTAAGTCTTCTTGGATGATTGATCCTCTAATCATTATGTAATGTCCTTGCCTATCTTTTATTACTTTATTTAATTTAAAATCTATCGTGTCTGAGATGAGAATGGCTGTTCCTGCCCTTTTTTGTGGTCCGTTAGCCTGTATGATAGTTTTCCATCCTTTCACTTTAAGTCTGTGTTTATCTTGTTGTGACAGATGGGATTCTTGCAAGCAGCATATTGTTGGGTTATGTTTTCTGATCCATCCCCCCACCCTGTGCATTTTGATGGGTGAGTTTAAGCTACTGACGTTTATTATTATTACGGGTTTAATGTATTGTAGTGCCATTGTTCAAAAAATTTTTTTGTTTTCTCTGATATATTGCAAGTATTATAGTGATGTTCTTGTTTATAAGAGGTCTTTTAGAACCTCTTTCAGGGCCGGCTTGGTGATGGTTGCCTCCTTTAACTGTTGTTTGTCTAAGAAGGTTTTGATCCCTCCATCTAGTTTGAATGAAAGTCTAGCAGGATATATTATCCTTGGTTGAAACCCTTTTTTATTCAGGGCTCCATAGATATCTTGCCATTCCCTTCTGGCTTTTAGAGTTTGACTGGAAATATCTGCAGATAATCTTATGGGTTTTCCCTTGTATGTGACTTTTTGTTTCTCTCTTGCAGCCTTTAGGATCCTTTCTTTATCCTTACTTCTTCTCATTGTGACTATGATGTGTCTTGGTGTCTTCAGGTCTGGGTTGATTCTGTTTGGTACTCTCTGGGCCTCTTGAATCTTGATGTGCTTTCTGTTATTCAGGTCTGGGAAGTTTTCTTCTATTATTTCCTCTAGAATGTTTGCTTCCCCTTCCTCTCTTTCTTCCTCTGGCAGGCCAATTATACGAATGCTACTTCTTTTGAGATCATCCCATATGTCTCTGTTGTTGTTTTCAGTGTCTCTCAATCTCTTTTTTAGCTCTTTTACCTCTTTCTTCACTTTCTCTAACTCATCCTCTGTATGACTGATTCTGTTTTCTGCTTCTGTTAGTCTGCTTTCCCTTGCCTCAGCTTCTTTCTTCATTACAGCTATTTCAGCTTTCAGTTCTCCAATTGCCTCAAGATAATCAGTATTTTCCTTGGGGGTCTCAGCTGTTGTTTCCCTAATACTGCCATTCCTTTCCTCCAATGTTGTTTTCATTTTTGTAATTAATAAGTTTATTATTGCTTGCATACTTTTCTTATCTATGGTTACTTCTGGCTGATTTGTAGTTTCTTCTGGGCTCTTGTCTTCATTCATTGGAGTAGCAGTTTTATTTGTTTTTGATCTACCCATTTTTTTGATTTATGTGTTTCTTTTTTTTTATGCTCTGTTGTTCCTCAGTTGTTGTGTCTTGAGTACAAGTAACACTGTACTAAATACCTTTATGACAATTGCACTCACCAAAGTCAGGAATTACAGTAGCAACTGGAGCAAGTATTGAAGCAGTTTAATTGTTACCAGTTAGCCAAACAATTTCTCCAGTCCGTGAATAAATAGTAACCAAATCCCAGTGAAGAAGAAAGAGAAAAGAAAGAAAGGATAGCAAGAATAGACAGTTATGCAATTCTACTATCCACTGTATATTCTAGGGGTAACAAGAGGGGAAAGGGAACTAGAGCAGAGATACACACATAGAGAGTCTACTCTGAGTCAGATTTCTACCCCAAAATAATTCACAAATTCAGAAAGGCAAAGAAGAAGGAACAAGTATATGACAAGATAAAAAAATTTAAAAAAAAAGAGGCAAGAGAGAGAAAAGGGAAAAGATAAGAAAAAGATCTGTAATTAAAGAGCAGTGAAAGGAAATTCCCAAATGTGTATCAGTGAATTCAAAAAAGCATACTGTTTGGTGGTGTGGGGGCTGGGGGCTGTGACTTTGGAAGCTGTAGGATTAAGGAAGAAAGGATGACAATAATGAGAAAAAGAAAAAAAAATAAAGAAAGAGAGAGAAAAAAAGAAAAAGATAAGAAAAAAAACAGTCATAAAAGGGCAGTGAAAGGAAAGGGTTTTTTAATGAATTTATTTTTAATTATTTAATTAGCTATGTGGGGTGAGGTGGGGGGGTTGGCTACTTAGAAAGAAAAAAGGCCAGAGGTTTCAGAAGGGCATAGACTTAGAATTAATGATACTCCCTGGTGGGACAGGAATTTGGTAAAGAAAAGGAGCTCCTAGCAGGAGATCCTGCTAGGAGCTGGTCCCCAGGGACTGGTTATGGGGGGGGGGGTGGGGAAGGAGGTATGCTTAGAAATTAAAAGGAAGAAAAAAAATTTTTCCCCCTTTTTTCCTACTCTAATTCTTAACCCAAATTAAGTTATAGTCACCTCCTTGGTGTCACCGCTAGGACCCCTTATTGGCTGGCCTACTAAAGGCAGAAAATCCTACCTTTTCCAGGAGATGTGGTCAGAGCTCAGCCACTAGCAGCTTCTCAGTCTGCCATCTTCTGGGAACCCCCTCAATGATATTTTTTAAGTATATTACTCTTAGAATGTATGTTGGTCATCGGAGCTCTCATTGAATGCAGTTGGTTTATGCTAATATTTTTCACAATAAAAGTCTTCTTTGAGAAGTCCCAGGTGCTTGATGTGTTTTTATTTTTTTAATATCATAGTCATTTCATGTAACAGAATAATCCAGATAACACTCTGTCAATGTATTACTGATTTTTCTTATACAACTAAGTATATACAAACAAAAGAGTTGTGTTTTTCTGATAAATTTCAAACTTGCTGTTACAAAATCTTTATGTTTGTTTGAAATGTTCATGAAATGACACCTTTAGAGTCAAATTATCTTAGCGCACAACTGAGAATGGTGCTGGCCTGTGACTTTATTATTACTGTAAATAGGTTATGAGGAGAACTATGTGCTCATAAAATATGAAACAATCATGCTTGTTTTGAACAAGGCAAGGGAACTCAGAGTGGAAAAGAGCTAAACTTAGAAACCCATAAGAACTGTGAGTTCTTGATTTAGAAAATATTACAAGGTAGTGAGGGTTTACTTTTCCCCCCCATTTTCCTCTTTCCAAATAAGAATCCTACTATGTCCTTTTCTCCTATTTTCACTTTTTCAAGAACATTTTGCAGTATGAGAAAATTTATATTCCTAAACAAAAAGCCACTTGTGTGTTTTATACATCCCATTTCAATTCATGCACTTCACATCTGGAATAATTTCCTATATCACACCCCACTCATTCTTAGAGACACAAATAACAAACAATAAAACAAACATATGATGAACATATCTATGGAAAATTTAGATCACCTAATGGCTATGCAAAGAGACTCTCATCCTTGAGGTTCAATCCCAGCACCACCATAAACCAGAGTTGAGCAGTGCTCCAGTAAAAAAAAAAAAAAAGTGATTTTATTTAGATATTTTAGGTAACAGAGAGGCAATGTCTAAACTTCTTATTCTGTCATAATCTTTCCCACATGATTCACTATGTTACATCAGTTATACATAACATATCTCCCAACCCTGAAGAACAGAAGAAAAGGGAACACAGATATTTTCTCTTCTACTCTCTCTCTCTCTCTTCTTTTTCTTTTCAGAGAGAAAAGTGGTTCTCAAAAAGTCCCCAAACAGAACTGTCACACACTTACCTCTACACCTGAAACTGCCATCGTAAATATTTATAGATTTATATATTCCTTGGGTCTGAACACATGGCTGCTTTCATAAAACTGAGTTCTTGTTCTTACAACAGAAATGGAAATAATGACTACTGGGTCTATACGTATGCTGCAGTTTTTTGTTTTATTTTTGCCACTGGGCATTCAACGAGTCAAGCTATTGATGTCTGCATTCAAAGAAGAAAGAATAGAAATTTGGTCCTTCACTTTCTACCTTTAAATAATTCAAAACAGATCAAGTAGAATTTTTCAGAAGATTAAATTATGTTCAGTGCAAGTCTTTTAAAATGACATTATCATCGTTGCTATTATTATTATTATTATTTGATGCTGAGGATAAAACCCACAACCTTCACATATTGAGGCATGCTTTTTGTACTACCTAGATAACTCCCTGGACTAATCAGAAACTCAAGAAACTTGGCCCAACAGTGAGACCTGAGTCTTTAATCAGCTAGTTCTGGAGGCTTGGGCATATCAATAGGGCTCGGTTTCCTCACAAGAAACAAAGACTGGATTGTATTATACAAAATACTAAAATGTCACTTAAAAGTTTTAGCACAGCTATGAAATGACAGCTAATTTATACAAGTTAGGTTTCAATTAAAATAATTTTAAAGCCAGTTTGTAATGGATGACCAGAGCTTGTACATGCTTGATCCTAGGAACTAAAGTAACTCAATTTACATTTTCACATACAATGTAGAAGGAGGCCTTCCCCCACCCCCTGCATGCTTCCCAAGATGTGTTTCTGTCCTTTTCAATGTAAGACTTTCCCACAGGTAGGAAGTAGTATCTCACTGTTGTCTTTATTTGTATTTCTCTGACAATCAGTCACTTTGAGCATTTTTATTCAAGTAGGTATCTTCAGTGATCCCTGTGGAAAACAGTCTGGTGACACCTCAAAGCACTAGAAATTATCCAACCCTATGACTCAATAACCCCTCTGCTAGGGATTTACCCAGAGAAAACAAAATCACCCCTCAGGAGAGATCTGTGCATATCTATGTTCATAGTAGCAGTTTGTAATAGTCCAAACCTGGAAATAACTCAGCTACCCAGCAACAGAGAGTACTTATGGAATAAGTCACACACACACACACACACACACACACACACACACACACACACACACACACACACACACACGGTGGTGGAGTTGTACTGTACTGTAAGAAATCATCTACTTGCTTCATCTTGGATGGAATTTGAGGGAACTGTGTTAAGTGAGGTAAGACAGAAGAAGAAAGACAAGTACCATCTGATCTCACATACAGATGGAATTTAAGAAGGAAAGTTGGGTCTGGGTGGTAGGACACCCAGTTGAAGGACACAACACTCGGGAACAAAGGTTCAAGCCCCTGGTGCCCCAGCTCTGCATGGGGAGAGCTTCAATAGGCATCTATCTCTTTCCACCTCTATCTCCTTCTTCCCTCCCTCTCAATTTGTCTCTATCTTTACCAAATAAATAAATAAAATATTTTTAAAATGAAGACAGAAGGAAAGGAAAAACCCAGTAAAAGTTGGACTGGGAGTTACTTGAAAGCAGAGTAAAGAACTCTAGGAAAGGGGGAGACTTATTTTCTCAACAAACATTGATAAGCCACATTTGTGAGATATTTCATACAGTAAAGGTTCTTGAAAACACATTTTGAGAAATTCTAGTTTAAAACACTTTTTTTTTCAAATGTACTATAACAAATGATAAATATGTTTAGACTCATCTAAAAGAAGAGCAGAAAGATAGCAGCAGGAAAAAAAAAAAAAAAAGCAAGGACAATTTTTCTGCAGTCATGTTGGACTCCTGGGAGGAATCCCACTAACGCCAGGCAGGCCTGACTCTCTAAAAAAAAAAAAAAGTAAAGTAAGCACTGTTAGTAGAAGCTAAACCACATAAAGTAGGAGTGGGTTCCATTCCATCTGCAGCTAGTAAGGGATGACTATTCCTTCTGGGAGAAGTACCTTGCTGCCGAGGGCACAGTAGACACAGCTCTACTGAGAAAAATACAGAGAAAGAAGACAGAAGACTTAGGGGCAACTCTCAGGGGACAAAACAGGGGATCTTGCTAGTTTAATAAAGAAAAGCATTGCAAAGCAAAACCACAGAGAGTTACAGTCCTCCTGGAAGTAACTAACCCGTCATCTGCATGTAATACCAGAAAGGTCTTGTAAGCCCCTAAAATTTCAAATATCTAAGGGCCTGTAAGAGGGTGAAAGAAAGTTCAAGATATAATCTTGCACCAATGATAGCTAGAAATGATGGTGATAATGATTAGGAGAAAGATTATTTATGAAACTATCATAGACATGTTGGACGTTCTAATTCTTAAAAATTTTGATCACGTCATGGGGATCTTTCTAATTATGTTATCTATGTGCTGGCTGGTGGGAGAAAACATCAGAGCTTAGCAACGTAAAAAAATTATTCTATAAGAGTCAATTGGCACATAAATGCCTCCAATGTGTCTATAATTTTTATTTGAAATTCTTTTGTAAAGCTGGATTGTTGTTAGTTGCTAGTGAACAGTATTTTAATGTATACATTGACTGTTCTACTTTTCCAATACAGCGTAATTTAGGATTTTGAGAAATTGAGAGGTGCACTTCCTTGCTTTATAGCACCATCAAGTCACCTAACTAGACAACGTTGCCATCTAGTGGTTTAGACATACAAGCCACCACTTTGGGGCAAGATGAAGGGTCTTTCCTAATTAACCTGAGAGGTAAGCCCAGAAGCTGCAGTAGCAGTAGGGATGCCAAAGAGGGTATGAGCTTCTCAGGGTACATACATGCTGACATTTGTTTATCTAACATGCGCTAGTTCCAAAGCCTCAACAGCGTCACAGAGAAAAATACCACCAGCACTGAAATGTAGTTTCTTTTTTTTTTTAATTTTTTATTTATTTTATTTTATTTATTCCCTTTTGTTGCCCTTGTTGTTTTATTGTTGTAGTTATTATTGTTGTTGTTGTCATTGTTGGATAGGACAGAGAGAAATGGAGAGAGGAGGGGAAGACAGAGAGGAGGAGAGAAAGATAGACACCTGCAGACCTGCTTCACCGCCTGTGAAGCGACTCCTGCAGGTGGGGAGCCGGGGTTCGAACCAGGATCCTTATGCCGGTCCTTGTGCTTTGCGCCACCTGCGCTTAACCTGCTGCGCTACAGCCCGACTCCCTGAAATGTAGTTTCTAATGCCTCTCACTTATGTTTCTTTTTCTGAGAATACTGTTCATCTATCAGCTTGGAAATGTTTTCTAAACATTCTCTCAGAATTTACAATAAGGTTGCTATCCGACATCACCATGTTCAGATAAGGAAGAAGATATCACATTGCCAATCTTGATAGAGAATCAATGTAAGCGTCCATAATCAGTCCTTGAATAAATAAGTAAGAACTTTGGTACAAACAGAGCAAACATCAAAAGGTCAGAATAGGTTTATCAGAATAGAATGCGTTCAGCTTCTTCAGAGGGTCCTAGGTCTCTAGAGATTAGTACACTTGGAAAATACTCATTGGGGGCTCAGTTAATATCAAATCCAGTTTCTCCTGATTATAATACCCAATCAGACCACTCATAATAAGCACCGTAAACATTCTGGAAAGTCACAGGGGATATGAAAAGCATGTTTAGGACCAAAATGCTATCAGAACTGCCAGTGAGTCCCTGTTCAACCCCATCTCTGGCCCTGCACAGCTCAAATCACAATGAAAATGAGATTGAAAAAAAAAACTTGAAGAAAAGAAAAAAAAACAGCCTTCTTTAGACCCTGCCCCTGTATTTTTTTTTTTTAAATGAAACAAGGATAGAAACAGAAACACAAGTTTAGATCTGTTTGGCTAAAGGAGCAGTAAGAAAGCTAGGAAAGGCAATTTTCAGGAATCTTTATATGTGTTTCTCCAAAATTTGCATCAGAGGCTGAGTCATACTCATGCAAATGAATCTCAGTTCAAATTCATGCCAGAAAAACCCAAATACACTTCCCCTATGCAAACGTAGGGAAGCAGTCACTCCTTACCTATGATAAAAAGAATTTCCACTGCAATGTCACTGACGGTCGTGCTCCTTGTCGTGGACAGGTCATCATTGCCAATAAAGCAGACGTTGTAGGGCACCGTCACGGCGACATAGAAAGTCGCCAACAGAATAAGCCAGTCCCAGCCAGCTTTAAAAGTGCTGAAATGCAGAAGTATGAACTTCGACTTTTTCGCATCAGAAACTTTGTACTCTGGAAATGCTGGTTTGTCCACAAAAACGTTCTGTAGAGAAAAAACAAAAAGAAAGACCTGAGAAGAATTGTAATATTAGAAATAAAAAATCACATTGCCTGAGCATGTCACATTGTGAGGAGGCTCCTTCCTGCAAACAATGCCAGTGTATCCCACAAGTGTCTTTCAGAAGTCGGCAATAGAAAAAGTAGAGACGTCCTCATTAAAACTGATGAGGAAACTCTGGTAGGACAGGGATGTCCAGAGTGTAGTCGTGATGGTGTGAATAATAAAGGTAAAAGTCTACTACCTAAACAACCGAGAACATTCACAGTTGCAAATATGATTCTATACACATCATCAACACAAACACACATTTATATTACTGTTAATATGTGGACATTATATACATTTAGAGTTCTGAGATAGTAATCACTGTCTAAAGAGTATGTTTTATCTAATTGTTTTCTTTAAAAATTTTTTTTTCACTGACTGAATAAGTCAAGAAATAATTTTAAAGAATGTTGTTATTATATTTATTTATTGGTCAAAGACAGCCAGAAATCAAAAGGGAAGGGGAAGATAGGGAGGGAGAGAGACAGAGAGACTCCTGCAGGCCTGCTTCACCACTTGTGAAGCTTTCCCCCCTGCAGGTGGGGACCAGGGGCTCTGAACCTGGGTCCTTGCTCACTGTAACATGTGCACTCAACTAGGTGCGCCACCACTCAGCCCCCTAATTTTTTCCCTAATACCAGCAAAAAGATCACATACACACAAACATATATATATATATGTGTCTTCAACTCTTATGGTTATTGTTTTTATTCATATTTTGAGATGTAACCAGTTATTGGCATATATTCTTAAAGACTCTACTCTCCAGTCAAAACCAATCTCTAGACAGCACAGAATGACCAAATGAATGTCACCTATCTTCTGATTAGAAACATGAAGTGACAACGGCAGGAAGAACCTTGAAAGTTTGGGAGAGGCCTTCTCATGTGATTGGTGCACGGCAAGGCTAATGAATAGACTTTTCTCTCTCCATCTGACTCCTAGCCATTTACATCTTGCTCCAAGTATAGCTGGACTTGCTAGCTTTTTCCACTGAAGTTGTTAGTAAAGTTTTAAGTTTCAAACTGGGAATCCAAATAATCCAGCATTGATTGATGCGGATTAATTCTGACACTGATTAGCCTTTGTCAAGATGTAAAAAACAGCCACATAAGAGTTATTATTCAAATCATGGGAGAAGAAAGGCAACATTCACTGTGCTGCTGATTAAATGCAGAAGAAAAGCTGTAGCTTTTATAACTGCAAAGGCATTTCACTTGGAAAGCAATCCAAATTGATGAACAGGTCTCCTTATTGCTATGAGACAAAGGAAGGCCCAACAATAGCATGTGTGGAAATCTGACAAGCCTGTGACCAGATAGTTGTAGACCTTGTTTTGACCTCTGTTAATGAGAATACAAGATAGGTAATGAAAACTTAAAATAGAAAGGTAACTTGAATGAGCAGAACAGTTAAAAGTTCTAGAATGCATGTTATTTGCAGACTGTAGTGCATTTTCTTCCCTGAGTGAAGAACAGATTAATGTAGCTTTCTCAAGGATTCCTGAAATACTTGAGGAACGATTAGGAGCAATCAGGAATGTTTTATTCATATATATATATATATATATATATATATTTCATTTCATATATATTCATATATATGAAATACATATATATATTCATATATATATATATTTCATTTTCTTTCTTCACTTATTGGATAGAGACAGCCAGAAATTGAGAGGGTAAGGGTGATAGAGAGGGAGAGAGACACTTGCAACACTGCCTCACCACTTGTAAAGCTTTCCCCCTGCAGGTGGGGACTGGGGACTCGAACCTGGATCCTTGCGCATTGTAACATGTGTGCTCAGCCTGCTGCCAGCTCCAGAAGGCTTTATTTTTTAAGAGTGATTGTTGAGAGTCAGGGGGTAGCGCAGCAGGTTAACTGCATGTGGTGCAAAGCGCATGTGGCGCAAAGTGCAAGGACCTGCGCAAGGGTCCCGGTTCAAGCCCCTGGCTCCCCACCTGCAGGGGAGTTGCCTCACAGGCGGTGAAGCAGGTCTGCAGGTGTCTGTCTTTCTCTCCCCCTCTCTGTCTTCCCCTCCTCTCTCCATTTCTCTCTGTCCTATCCAACAACGACAACATCAGTAATAACTACAACAACAATAAAAACAAAGGCAACAAAAAGGAATAAGTAAATATAAAAAATTTAAAAATAATATATAAATGAACAAAGGAAATAACATGTTTATAGTCATGACACCAAATGACTTCATTGTAGTGTGTGCCTTTAAGTACTGACACAGTACCCTGCTGGTAGTATTCAGACACTTAAGGCATTGTTCTTGCAAGCTCTCAAGGCTCTCATGTGATATTTACATCAATTTCTCTTCCTTTCTCTCTTTCTTTTTTTTCTTTTCTTTCTTTCTTTCTTTCTTTCTTTCTTTCTTTCTTTCTTTCTTTCTTTCTGTTGGAGTCACTTGAATCATCTCATTGTTGTTTAAAAGTCAGTAACAAATCAAAGAAAGTAGACATTAACTACCTTTGCCAAAGAGTACCAGGAAAAGTTAGAATCAGCATGAACACGTTAGATCTCGAGTCCCAAATATTGTTAGTGGCCTGTTGAGTATCAGTGTACTACAGAAACAACAAGGTAGGTCAAAGGACAGCAGACTGGAGTCACAACTTTTATAGCTGAGTTTCATACTAGTTACTATTAGGTCTCAAGTATGTTGTCTCTTTTCATCATCAAAATGAATCTACCTAAAATGTATCAAGAACTGACTTAGTAAAAGAATCAAACGGCAAGATAAAATGTAAGAAATCTGTCAATAGTGAAGAACTACACAAATATTAATTTGTGTTTGTGCGTGTGTGTGTGTGTGCACATGTGTATGTGACAGGGCATGCATGTGTTTGAGAATCAAAATTCATAAAAGACTGTTTAGTAAAAAAAGCTATTGTGGGGAGTTGGACGGTGGTGCAGCAGGTTAAGCGCACGTGGCACAAAGCGCAAGGACCCACGGAACGATCCCAGTTCGAGCCCATGGCTCCCCACCTGCAGGGGGTCGCTTCACAAGTGGTGAAGCAGGTCTGCAGGTGTCTCTCTTTCCCCCTCTGTCTGCCCCTCCTCTCTCCATTTCTATCTGTCCTATGCAACAACAACGACAATAACTTCCTTTCCCTTTCTCTTGCTATCTTTTAGTCCTTCTACTCTCTTCTTGAAAGGAAACAGAGATTAAGACCAGTCCTGACTCTGCTCTGCTTTTAACAGCTTGTATTGTCAGATTTATTGTGTTGCTCAGAGGTCCTAGATTACTATGTATTACCTTAATGCTCCACCCTGATGACTGTACTTTCTAAAGAAATAGCAAATAGCTAAGCAGTGACTTTTTTTTTTAATATTTATTTTTTTATTTATTCCCTTTTGTTGTCTTTGTTGTTTTATTGTTGTAGTTATTATTGTTGTTGTCGTTGTTGGATAGGACAGAGAGAAATGGAGAGAGGAGGGGAAGACAGAGAGGAGGAGAGAAAGATAGACACCTGCAGACCTGCTTCACCGCCTGTGAAGCAACTCCCCTGCAGGTGGGGAGCCGGGGTTCGAACCGGGATTCTTATGCTGGTCCTTGTGCTTTGCGCCACCTGCGCTTAACCCGCTGCGCTACAGCCCGACTCCCAAGCAGTGACTTTTGAGTCCCATTATAAGCACTATTCTATATGTATTTGAATCTAAAAGGATAAACAACATTGTCACCCAATGTGTTTTAAAGTAGACTAACATCTGCTGTGTTTAAGTGATTCTGGACAGAAGACTAGACAACAGTGTCAGTTTGCAGCATTGTAAGATCTCTGGCTAATATTTGTTTAGGTGCTCTGCCAGTTGGCCTGCATAGAATCAACCCCAGATGTGATCACCTTTGTTCTTCCTAGAAGATGTTTACTCTCACTATGGCTGACTTGCTAACTGAAGGGAGAGGTAATTATGAGCCAGTGGAAAGATCTAGTACTGTGCACTGTGTCAAGCCTATTCCTGAACGCTCAGGAAAGTGATGTGTCATTAGGGCACAGAATCCCTTGGAAACTTTACTGTTAAGTCAGGGCATGTATGACACTCAGCAGTGGGATAAGGCAGGCTAGTATGGGCATAGGTGACAATCCTGGAGAAAAAAAAAACTGGATCAAAACACCTTGTTTTGGCTTCTACATGGGGATTCTAGTAAAGAGAAACTAGGTTTGCAGTGATTTCATGTCAGAGCTCTATAGTTAGACTTACAGAATGTTCTGTATTACAATAAGAAAAGCAGGTAAAAAAAAGTTTGCACACCTGCTGCACAGCTCTGCCTCATCAAGTAGCTATGTCACACAGAAGACTCAGGCACATTCTTACAAATTATTACAGATATGTAATAATTTGATGCCATGAAATACCTTTGTCTTTCTTTCTTTTTGTCTCCAGGGTTATTGTTGGGGCTCCTGTGCCTGCACCATGAATCTACTGCTCCTGGAGGCCATTTTTCCCCTTTTGTTGCCCTTGTTGGTATAGCCTTGTTGTGGTTATTATTATTGTTGTTGATGTTGTTGGATAGGACAGAGAGAAATGGAGAGAGGAGGGGAACACAGAGAGGGGGAGAGAAAGACAGACACCTGCAGACCTGCTTCACAGACTGTGAAACGACTCCCCTGCAGGTGGGGAGCCGGGGGCTCGAACCGGGATCCTTATGCCGGTCCTTGCGCTTGGCACAACGTGTGCTTAAACCGCTGAGCTCCCGCCCAACTCCCACCTTTGTCTTTCTAACTCTCAGGACTTCTGGATCTTAGATGTGTTCTGTTGTGACACAGGATACCGCTGACCATAGGAAGCTGGATGCGGCACACAGGGGACGTCAGCCCGGTGACAGAGCTCGGACACACTATGCAAACACATGATAGATTGTGAGTGGATCAAGTGGACTTAAACACAGGCAGCTGGAAGTCTGGCTTTTGTTGGCCCCTGCTTCTTCTCCTGCTCAGATGGATCTCAGCCGAGGGAACTCAAGGTGCCCGCCATGACTGCCTGTCCTGGGAACTGAACAGGTGGGACTCAGTCAAACCTGCGCCTCTGCCGATAACTGACGTGGGGCTGAACTTTGGGTCACTAATTCATGGGCTTAGGAGACCGGCTTATTTACCCCTGCCTAGAACTGGTTACTTTGTGGTCCCTAATATGTGATGTCTGCTATAATAAAGCTTCGATTGTTCAAACCTGCTCCCAGCAGCATGACAGTTGAGTCCTTTATGTACCACAGCCAAGTTCCTTTTATTTTAAAATCAAGTTTTCCAAAATAACTCTGGCTGTATGATGTAACCTCTCGTCATGTCACTGACAGGGTGAACTCTGCATATTTATACCTGCCCGCCACTGCCACACAACTCCTGAGGGTGTGACTCCTATAGATTTCAGAACACATGTTAGTGACATTCTCTTAAAAAAGTATATTTGCATGTAGTTCTGGGTTTCCTGGTGAAGTTCTTTGTACTAAGAACAAGTCGTGAAATCCGGGCGTGTATGTGTCACACATAAAACGCTAGACACCCAACTTTTCTGTTCAGCGGTTTCCTCTACGTTTCCACAGATAAGCCACAAGTTCCAAAAAGTTTCCCTACTGTAATTCACTGAAAGTGTAACTCTTCACAAGACTGTGTGATAGATGGCACATACTTCAAGCCCAGTGTTCCATGGTGTGAAATTTCCAACTTGGTTTTGTATAAAATATCAAGTTGTAAATGGAGTAATAACTGATAACATCCCTTCTGGATAAAAACACTCAGTGGAATTAGATAATGTGCAAAATAGATGGAACCAAAATTAAATTTGAGAAGTTTTAACCAAAACTATAAATGAGGAATCTTACATTCCGCGTCATCTTGCTCATAAAATGTCACCCGTATGTCCCCATTTACAGTGTCCTTAGTACCATATTGCACTGTCCACAATAATATTCTAATCTCTATGCTGTGATAACACTATGATTAAAAACTTTTATTACAGAAATGCCACATAACTGCTGACCTTTTCCCGTTTGTTCTTTCTAGAAAAGTGCAAGTCAAAATGGGGAAAGTCTTAAGAAGCCAGTGAATAAGTGATTGGAGCTGTTCAGGGAGCCAAACACTGCCTCCAGGGAACAAGCCCCTCCGAGTTTCACAGTGTACACACGCCACCTACATTATTTATTTTCAATTTGTTTTTTTCTCTTCTTTGCAGGTGCCCAGAGATGTGATAAAGGACTGCTCGACTCCGTCTCCGGGCTGAGTCCAAGTGCGTGCCTGCCCCTGGTCTTCCTTTAGCTTTGCCTGAGGGAAAATAAAATTCAGTAAGCGCCAATGAAGCCATCATTTTGCCCCAAGAATGCCAGATTTTAACAATTCTCTTTCACGAGCACACAGTACCTGTTTTTTAGTTCCTGAAACTATCTGCTGGTTTCTAATGACCTGTAATTTAATTTTAGTGTTTTTGTTACAATGTATTTTACCATTATATCAACTGCATTAAGATTTTTAACTGAAGTAAATTACATAATGATGGATGTAAACTAGACTTTTGGTACTTGGAGGGGGGAGCAGAGGGAGAGACTGAGATTTAACGATGTTCAATTTTGTGTGTATTTGCTTAATTTTTACTTTTTGATGAGCCAGGTCTTTACTAAGTCTTTTCAGCACTGTTAGCCAAGTATTGATTCAGATATAAAATTAGGGTGAGAGAAACTGAGAGAGAGAAGGGGGGAATAATTTCTCTATATCAGTTTCTCTATGTTTATATGTTTATGTGAGACACACTTGATTTTCCTTTTTTTTTTTTTTTTCTGCCTCCAGGGTTATTGCTGGGGCTGGGTGCCTGCACTACAAATCCACTGCTCCTGGAGGCCATTTTTTCCATTTTGTTGCCCTATTTATTTATCGTTGTTGTGATTATTGCTGTTGTCATTGCTGTCATTGTTGTTTGATACGACAGAGAGAAATGGAGAGAGGAGGGGAAGACAGAGAGAGGGAGAGAAAGAGAGACACCTGCAGACATGCCTCACCACCTGAGAAGCGACTCCCCTGCAGGTGGGGAGCCGGGGGCTCGAACCGGGATCCTTATGCAGGTCCTTGAGCTTCTCGCCATATGTGCTTAACCTGCTGCGCTACTTACCGACCCCCAATTTTGCTTTTATTTAATATTGGTACATAACATGATGTGGGTTTCAAGTGCACAGACTTACCACATCATGCATGTACCACATTACATTCAGTACCAAACATCAAGTTTCTATGGTACCAGCATTTCCCCCCAATGCCACAGCACCCCCATTTGATGCTAGGGCTTGAACTTGGGTGGGCACAGCAGGGCTTACACCCTACCTTGTGAGCCAAGTCTCTGGTCTCTCTTTCTCTCTCTCCGTGTGTGTGTGTGTGTGTGTGTGTGTGTGTGTGTGTAGTTTCATGGCAAAGACAGTGCACTCAGAGTACTTTTAATATCTTGATAATTACATACCTAGATAGAAAGTGAAGGCAGGTTATTCTAAAATCCCTACTTATCTTCCCCAGTATTTTAATACTCAGTCAACTTTCAAGCCTGCTTCCCCAGAGCCCTGCCCCACTAGGGAAAGAGAGAGGCAGGCTGGGAGTATGGATCAACCAGTCAATGCCTATGTTCAGTGGGGATGCAATTACAGAAGCCAGACCTTCCACCTTCTGCCTCCCATCGTGACCCTGGGTCCATGCTCCTAGAGGGATAAAGAATAGGAAAGCTCTCAGGGGAGGGGATGGGATACGGAGTTCTGGTGGTGGGAACTGTGTGGAGTTGTACCCCTCTTATCCTATGGTTTAGTCAGTGTTTCCTTTTTATAAATAAAAATTTAAAAAAGAAGAAGAAAGAATGCTGCTTTGTGTTAAGTGTCACATAGTAATGTGTGTCACAGGCTCTGGCCATCTGAGCTTGAACACCAAGTCTTCTAAAGACTTTAACCACCCAACAATCTCACTTCACCTGGACATACTTTTAATGACCGAAAAGCACGATACTTTATTCACTGCAGAAGTCCAGGAGTTTTTCAGCTGCTCCTGTGTTCAGCACAAAGTGGCACAACAACAATAGATTTGAATATCTACTTAAATACATTTTAAATATATTTAAATTTATCAACAGGGACTGGGAGACATCTGACCTTGTAAGGTGCATGTCTTGCCATTTTGGGGACCCTAGATTGAGCCCTGGTACCACATAGGGGCAACAGGACAGCTTGGGAAGTACTAATGGGGGTATTTTTCTCCACTCCTGATCTTTCTCTGTATATCAGAGAAATAATGAATGAAAAAGACAGACAGGGAGAAACTGATACTTTCACTTGTCTATTAATTCTGATGAATCAAGATGGACCTTTCTCCTGATCAAAATGAACCTTCTACACAAGAATCCTTGCTGTCTTTTCTCCTTCCTTTTCACTTCTCTCCATGTGCCAAGAGAGATATAACTGGGCAGCACATTCTCTCAGCTGTCCTTTACACTCAGTTTCCTCTCCCTGACTCATTATAGTCTTCTCCGTTAAACAAATTCTCTCAGGATAGTAATAAATTGCCAAAAACAGACCCTCCCCCAAAGAATTAATTAAAATGTAACAAATAGGTCAGAATTCTGAAAAGAGATGGAAAAGGGCATTTACTCTCTGTTACCACCTTTTTTTTTTTTTAAGTTTTTATTTATAAAAAGGAAACATTGACCAAACCATAGGACAAGAGGGGTACAACTTCGAACAGTTCCCACCACCAGAACTCCGTATCCCATCCCCCGTTAGCTTTCCTATTCTTTATCCCTCTGGGAGTATGGACCCAGGGTCATTGTGGGATGCAGATGGTGGAAGGTCTGGCTTCTGTAACTGCTTCCCCGCTGAACATGGGTGTTGACAGGTGGATCCATACTCCCAGCCTGTCTCTCTCTTTCCCCAGTGGGGCAGGGCTCTGGGGAAGCGGAGCTCCAGGACATATTGGTGGGGTTGTCTGTCCAGGGAAGTCTGGTCGGCATCCTGCTAGCATCTGAAACCTGGTGGCTGAAAAGAGAGTTAACATACAAAGCCAAACAAATTGTTAACATACAAAGCCAAACAACCACGAACTTAAAGGTTGGACTGGTGCAGATGAAGAGTTGGGGAGTTCTCCATTTTGTAGATAGCTAGTAGGCATATACCTTTTTTTTTTTTTGGTGGTTTTTGGCATCCATGTTAATGAGCACTAAAGATAATAATTCTTTGGGACAGGTAGTGTGCCACACTGGGTAGAGCACATGCTACAGCGCACAAAGCCCAGGCTCAAGTTCCTGGCCTCCACCTGCAGGGGGAAAGCTTAACCAGTGAGGAGACAGTGCAGTACGGTCTCTTATGCTCCTGGGCTCCGATGTTGTCCTAGATTCTTTCAGTCTCTATCAACATACAGTAAAAGAGTGTTAGGTGTACTGTTAAATAAAAATACAATTCTTTTACAGCTTCAGAGGGAAAAGTCTGAGAATGAATGAATTCAATCTGTAAGTATGGAAAACTGTGAAATTAAATATTGATGAGTAAAATTTTAAACAGATAACTAGAAAAACTTGGCTATAGATGCAAAGTTCTTAACATCAGCAAAGTGAATGTAGAAGAATAATGCAAGGAAAGAAACCACATTCATTTGGACTCTGTATCCCACCCCCTCCCCTGACAGCTTTCCCATTCTTTATCCCTCTGGGAGCATGGACCCAGGGTCATTGTGGGATGCAGAAGGTGGAAGGTCTGGCTTCTGTAATTGCTTCCCCACTGAACATGGAGGTTGACAGGTTGATCCATACTCCCAGCCCATGGGTCCCATCTCAATAAGGAATGATTTTTATATAACTCAAATATTCTTAACTTCAAAAACTTCATAATAAATAACTATCACAATAGAAAAATAATTTGATAGGAATCATCAGTACTTAAGGGCAAACACATTTAATGGGGTAACATTAGAAACTTCACAGTATTTGCAATTTGCAAAGAAGAGGTCAGTTTTCAAAAAATAAAGGTAATAAATTCATTACAAAATTTTTAAAAATACAAAAAAAGTTAAAAGCAAAGAATGCTTAGCTTTTTTTTTTTTTTTTTTTTTTTTTTTTTACCAGAGCACTGCTCATCTCTGGCTTATGGTGATTGAACATGGGACTTTGGAGTCTCAGACATGAGAGTCTCTTTGCATAACGATTATGTTCTCTACCCCAACCGGAAATCAAGTGTTTAACATTTATTTTTAGATTTTCATTGCATCTATTTTATAAACTCAGTTATATAGCATGTACAAAAAAGTCATTCTTTCAAAACTAAACAATACATCGTGTCTCTTATCCATGTTATAAACAAAATAGTGGGAGGCTGGCAAAAAGCTACAGAATGCTGCAGTGTTTTGCATGTGTTTGACCCAGACCTGATTGCACCAGAAGAAGACTCAGTGATGTGATGTGTACACACACATAAACACACACACACACACACACACACACACACACACACGTGTGCACACACACATGCGCGCGCACACACACACACACATGCACACATCTGAGAACTCAGCACAGGGTGGTGAAGCCTGAAGATGGAACAAAAATAACAAAAAACAGTGACAAAAAAGAAAAGAGTTTCATATCACTGACCTCCTATTACACAAATTAAATTTAAGTATAATGTAAAAATCATCCTAGATCCTAACTACAACAGTGATGTCAGGGAAAATATCTGCTGACTGGCATGGGGTTGCACTTTTCACACAGTTTAGAAGATAAAATATATACCTCATTTGACTCACTGTGAATTTTACATTTTACAATATTCTCATTGCACATATGCACATATATGTATATACACAAGTATATACACATAAACACACACATGTATATTTCGTTTAAAATGTTTACATTTTTTTAAAGAATTTACAGCATGACTATTTGGCCTTGCATTAAGCCTTAATTTTTGGCAGGAGAGTAGCTGCACAGGCGGTGAAACAAGTGTGCAGATGTCTTTCTCTCTCCCTCTCTGTCTTCCCCTTCTCTCTCCATTTCTCTTTGTCCTATCTAACAATGACAACATCAATAACAAAAACAATAGCTACAATAACAATAAAAGAAAAAACAACAAGGGCAACAAAAAGGAAAAGAAAAAAAAAGAAAAAAGGAAGAAAGAAAGAAATGAAAGAACAAAAGAAAGAAAGAAAGAAAGAAAGAAAGAAAGAAAGAAAGAAAGAAATACTCACTGATATGTTGCAATAATCAGAAGTAGAGTAAGAACAATGCAGTGAGTGGCTATAGGACTTGTTCTACTCCAAGAACTGAAGAATCTTTGTGGGGCCCAGGGAGACTGTTCAGCTGGTCAAACACCAGACTTGTACAGCCAAGACTAAGGTCCTGAATTCAATACCTAGCCAGGACTCTTCTCTTGTCTGTCTCTCTCTAACACACATAAATAAATAAATCTTTTTAAAAGTAGGGGGGGAAGAATCCTTCTAGATCAATACGTAAATGGCCTGAACAGATTAAGGAAAGTCGGAAGTTTATAACCTATACATTCTTAAATTTATGACTGTGAATTCTTTTCTTTCTCTCTTTCTCCCCTTCCTTCCTTCCTTCCTTCCTTCCTTCCTTCCTTCCTTCCTTCCTTCCTTCCTTCCTCTCTCCCTCCTTCCCTTCTTACCTTCCTTCCTCTGTTCCTTTCTTTCTCCCTTCCTTCTCTTCCTAGGGGTTTACTGCTCCAGGTCAATGTTTTCAGAAGGAAAGAGAGAGTCTGGGGAGAGTTGGGAAAGAACCCACAACACCCAAGTTTATCCCAGTGCCATGGGGGCCAGTGGAATACATCTCCTAATATATATTTTTTTCAAGGAACATCTGTGAGCTTGATTTAAAACACACACACACACACACACACACACACACACACACACATATATGTATACACACACACACTATGCAGTGAACTGCACAAAAGCCAGCTGTGAACTTTGTAAGCCTGAGCGTGTAAATGTATCTTCTGATCCCTGAGTCTATGTAACAGGAGAAAGGAGCATCGCAGGAGTGGCCCAATCAAGAAGAGGTGATGAGGAAACCTCCATCTACAGGAGGCTTGAAGACAGGAATAAGCCCAACTGCATTTTGGTAAGCTTTTTATTGTCTCCATGTACTGTCAAGTTAAATAATTTTAGTGACAAGATGGTTCTCTCCTCTTTAAAAAGACTTTTGTTGATTTTGGTATAACAATTGCCATGGTATCATCTTGGGAGATGAAGGTCAAGAGTTCAAAGTTTGATTTCTAAAAACCCATGTACCTGGCACTGCGCAAGGACCAGAGTAAGGATCTCCAGCCCCCGGCTCCCCACCTGCAGGGGAGTCGCTTCACAGGCGGTAAAGCAGGTCTGCAGGTGTCTGTCTTTCTCTCCCCCTCTCTGTCTTCCCCTCCTCTCTCCATTTCTCTCTGTCCTATCCAACAATGACGACAACAATAACCACAGCAACAATAAAAAACAAAGGCAACAAAAAAGAAAATACATATATTAAAATTTTTTAAAAATAATAATAACAGTAAGAGGGGCCGGGAGGTGGCGCACATAGCTGAGTGACCATGTTGCTCAAGGATTCAGGTTTGAACCCCTGGCCCTCACCCACAGGGGGAAAACTTTGCAAGTGGTGAAGCAGGGTTGCAGTGTCTTTCTGGCTCTCTCCCTCTCTGACTTTCCCTTCCTCTTGATTTCTGACAGTCTCTATCCAATAAATAAATAAAGATAAAAAATAATGATAATCACAGTAAGAGTAGCAGAAGAAACAAATACAAGGGAAAGCATATTTAAATATTTACTCTTCAGTATAATAATAATAGTAAGGGTTAGTGGGTTTATAGTGTACATAAAATTGTAAAGTAGAATAACAAAGGATAAGTGAAGAATTACTGGACTACAAATGTTTTAAGATTCCTATGTTATCTGGAAAGTCTTGCATTTAAGGTAGATGAATAGCTCCTGGATGTATGTTTATTATCTAGGGAAAATAAATGAGTAAAAAAAATGGATATAATAAAAAAAAATGATTCTGTACACTGTAAACTCTAGGAGTAACTCTGAACTGTCTCTCACATCTATCCTTGAACAACCCATGAATTTATATATTTTTTGGTGGGGGTGGTGTTCTGTTTTGTTTTTACCACAACACTACTCATTTCTGGCTTATGGTGGTGCTGGGAATTGAACCTGGGACCTTTGGTGGCTCAGGAATAAAAGACTCTTTGCATAACCATTGTGCTGTATTTCAACTCACATGAATCCATGTTTAAAAATCTATCTTTTTCAGGTTGTGTGTAGGTATTGGTCTGATTTTGCTAATTTTGAGAGTGCACTGAGGTCTTTTAATCGTTTTTAAGTATTTGGAAATATAAGCTGTGTGAAAACCTTGGGTTAGTTTTTCAGCTCTGTGACACTGACCCATCGTGAAAGTTTGTGTCAATTTAAAAAAATAAATCGTGCCTCAAAGCATGTTACTTCAATCTATAATTCGATGTTTTGGCTAGACAGACCTTGAAAGAAAAAACACTTTGCAGTCATGTATCAAAAAATTTAAAAATATAAATGCCATAAACTATAAGCATTAAACATCTACAAGGCATATCTGTGCATTTTTAAATGTGACACTTATCCATTTAACTATATATAGCTTATTGCTCTATTATTAATATTTAAAACAAAACCTATAATATAATTAACATTTAATTTTGATGAATAAAATAAGAAAACACTTCCCAATTTCATGCTTTGCTCATAATAAGTATTTGAGAATCTACTAATATTTTCAGTTTGCTTACTTTTTATCTTGAAATAGATATTTCAGGTATGAGTAGAACACATATTTGGGGAAAATAAAAAATATGGAACTTGCTTTTACTTGACTCTGATATTGAAAACCCCAACTCAGGTCCAAGGTCCCAGTCCCCAGTTGCAGGGGACAACTTTGTAAGTGGTGAAGCAGGTCTGCAGGTGTCTTTCTCTTTCCCTCTCTCTCTCCCCCTGCCTTCTTGATTTCTCTCTGTCTCTATCCAAATTCGTTTTCTTAAATAATATACAAATCAGTGTGTGTGTATATAGACAGATGTATGAATAGATAAGACAAATGCATAGATGCATAGATCTAGAGATGATGAAAGATAAACAGACAGATCCCTAGATAGATAGACAGACAGACCAAAAGACAGGAAGAACCAACTCTGTCTTAGCTACACCCAACCAACATTCTGGGTGAGAAAACCCCATTTCTGTGTACCTGCCTTCTAAATGGACTTCTAAATGAGATCTTTTCCAGTAAAATTCTCCTCATTTTTAAAGAGAATTAAAATTACCAAATAGGCTACATTGAATCAAAATTAAATAGTAGTATTTAAATATTTTTAATATTTATTTATTTTCCCTTTTGTTGCCCTTGTTTTTTTATTGTTGTTGTAGTTATTATTGTTGTTGTTATTGATGTCGTCAGTGTTGGATAGGACAGAGAGAAATGGAGAGAGGAGGGGAAGACAGAGAGGGGGAGAGAAAGACAGACACCTGCAGACCTGCTTCACAGCCTGTGAAGCGACTCCCCTGTAGGTGGGGAGCCGGGGGCTCGAACCGGGATCCTTACACTGGTCCTTGTGCTCTGCATCACGTGTGCTTAACCCGCTGCATTACTGCTCGACTCCCTTATTTTAATTTTTTTCAAATTAGAAAAAAAATTACACTTGGTATAAACATGTATTAAGTCATACAACAGGTGACTTTGACTTAGAATATCGCTGGTCTAGAATGCATATTCTATTGTTTAGAATTAGTTTAATAAAATATAGAGGTAAACCAATGCCTAACTACTATTAGAGCAACTTAATCAGAGTTTTTTTTATGTAGATAACTTATTCACTCATTTGTTCTGTATGAAGACTATAAGTTGCTAACTGGAGAATTTAGAATTTTTTAAAATTCTGCTAAGTCAAAGTATCAAAACAGTAGGATATTTGTGAGACATTAAGATAGATACCAAGAATTCACAAAATTTAAAAGTGATAATTATAATTGGTTCTATATGTGAAGATGAGCATAAATAAGTATAGCAAACAATTCCTTTGCATATCTTAATATGTCAAATTAGAAAATGACTTTTCAGAATCATACTGAAAAGAACAGGGATGCAGAGGCTACATAGGCTCCTTTGAGCAAATAGATGGGGTTTACAGTTAACAATATTTATATACTTTCCCCATATTTGAGAGCTACTCTCTGCCCTGATCCAGCTTTCTAGTCCTCTTTCCCACTCTGACACCATGCTCCCAGACAATACCTAGGGTCCACCTGTATATCAGATGTCAGACTCAGACAAAAACTAATAAAGTCATGGGCCTCTTGGAATATACCTAAAATAGACCTACTAGCTTTTTCCAAAACGGACATCCCAAATCTTCATCTGCAATATTCTTGCATTTAAGTTCATGATTAGTCAATAACTTGTTTGGCTTTGTATGTTAACTCTCTTTTACAGCCACCAGGTTCCACCACGCTACCATGATTCCAACCAGACTTCCCTGGACAGACAACCCCACCAATGTATCTTGGAGCCCTGCCTCCCCAGATCCCTGCCCCACTAGGGAAAGAGAGAGACAAGCTGGGAGTATGGACCAACCTGCCAAAGCCCATGTTCAGCGGGGAAGCAATTACAGAAGCCAGACCTTCCACCTTCTGCAACCCACAATGACCCTGGGTCCATGTTCCCAGAGGGATAAAGAATAGGAAAGCTATCAGGGGAGGGGATGGGATACGGAGTTCTGGTGGTGGGAACTGGGTGGAAATGTACCCCTCTCATCCTATATGGTCTTGTCAATATTTCTATTTTTATAAATAAATTTAAAAATGTTAAAAATTATTTCCAAAGGGCTGGGAAAGAGCATAATTGTTATGGAAAAGACTTTCATGCCTGAAGCTCTTGGTCCCAGGTTCAATCCACAGAATCACAATATGCCACAGCTAAACAGTGTTATGGACTCTCAGTTCTATTCTCTCTCTCTCTCTCTTTCTATCTCTCTCCCCCCTCTCCCTCTCTCTCTTTCATTAAAGTGAAATTGATTAAATATTTTAAAAATTCACCAAATACATTTTTATTTGTCTTTTAAATATCTGTTATTGTTCTAGCTAGATAATGAGTACATGGAGTTTTATTATAATTTCCTTTTTTGCTGTTGTTGTTAGAATTAAAAGTTTTCAAAACAAATGGTCTGAAACATGCTACCACACATCAAAGCTCGTGGTTATAAATCCATGTAGGTATGAAATCACAGACACTCTAAACCTTAGAAATGATAACTTCGTACATTTGAAGTTTAAAATATGTAGTTTTGTTTCAGAAGAAAGTCAAGAAAATGAGTTAACAGAGGAGAGTAAGATGGTAGAATTAGTTTTTTCTCTTTTTAAATAATCTGTGTTTCAGTACTAGTGGAAATGACTCTTTAGAAAGAATAGAAATAAAAATGATTTGATGAATGATACTTTTAATCATTTGCATGGAAGAAAGTGTCTTTCAATGATAAATTCAAATAACAACTAATACTGAGCTTGTACACTAATCAAAAATAACTCCAATCTGCCATAGAACCAAGAATTTCTGCTACTCTCTTTCTTTGTTATTGGTAGGCTTTCACTACTCCTTGCCAACTTGTTCAGATAGAAAAACAGGGGACGGAGCAAGACATCACAGCACTGAAACTTCTTCTAATATGATGGGGGCTAGTTCAAACTTGGGACATGTCCATGGTAACTTGAGCACCAGCATAGGTGAGGCACTTTGCCAGCCCTTTTTACCCCCCTTCTTTCAGTTGCATGTTGCCAGTTAATTGGAAATAAACCTGTTATTTCAATTTCCTGAGGAATCTGGCATGATATGCTAAGGAACTTTGCCGGGCTAGCTTCGCGGGCGGGAGAGAGATGACCAGGGACTCATGGCTGAGTGGGATGCAGTTCACTCTTGATTGATGAGGAATGCAGTGCAAGCTATATATAAACTCTCTTCATTAGAAAGCCCTGTTCTTTATAACTCCTGAGGCGGAAGTGTCAGGCCGGAAGAGGACGTACGTAGGATAGGGGGGTGGGAGAAGGAAAAAGCACGCAAACCAGTGGGGATTAAATGGTGGAAACAGGATGTGACTAGGAGAGGGGGCAGAGTGGAAAAAGAGCCAGAACCAGTGAGGATTAAACCAGTGCGGGCAAAACAATGATGATGTAAATAGACCACAGCATCAAGCAATGCAACAGAAGGGGTCTTAGAAGCAGAATTTAGAAGCAGACCAACAGAACTTAATTTTGAATTGTGAAAGAAACATTAACAAAGTTTAGAAGGGAAATGTGGGATTTGCTTTTTCCTGTGGATTTACAGTGAAGAATGTCTGAAGCGAGACTTAAGTGGCAAAAAGGCTGCTCCACTTGTATTTTAAAAATGTTAACTTTATGAAAGAGGAAGGAAGAGACCAGTTCTGTGAATTAAGTCGAGGATCATGCAAGACTCAAGCTCTACTGCTTAGCCAACTCTCTGGCCTAAGCAAAGCAAATGATATTTAGCTATAAAACTCTAGTGAGATGGGATATGGTAAGAGGCAGATCACTGTACAAATTCAGACTTTGAATTTAATTACTAAGAGACACTTCCACCCATTCACAGGAGTCAATGAATCATTCATTAAATCACTTTCATATCTATACTTCCTGAAAATTCATTTCCACCTAAATTGTTAGCTGATGTTTTTACAGTCAGAAAGGGAGAGATGGACTTAGAGAGATAGGTAGACAATTCACAAAACCATGCTGAGAACCTGGCTTCAGGTCTCTGTCCTCCATATGGGAACACTATGCAGGGGCAAGCTTCATAGGTGGTGGAGTGGTCCTGTTCTTCTTCTAGCATTTGCCCTTCTTCCATAGCCAGTTAACAGCATCAGGTTGAGCCTGATGTAAAGTTTAGAGACCTCCTTTGAATCTGGAGTATGTGCTGTAATGTCTCTTCTTTTTTGTCTCTTTCCCCTTCTATCTTTCCAACTCTATGTTAAAACGAGGGGGGGGGGGCAATGTCTACCAGGAGGATTATACTCCTGCAATGTGAATACCCAGAAGAAAATCTCTGCTGGCAAAAACAAGACAAGCAGCAGCAACAAATATCTCTGGCGGGTTGATAATAACTGTCCTCTACTCATTTCCTTTTTCTCATCATCAAGGGTTTTGCTGCTCCAGGATAACTTTTTTCAGCTATAAAGAGAGAGCCAGAAATAGAGAGGGAGAAGGGAATTGGGTGGTAGCGCAGCGGGTTAAGCGCATGTGGCACAAAGCGCAAGGACCAGCATAAGGATCCCAGTTTGAGCCCCTGGCTACCCACCTGAAGGGGGGAATTATTATTCACAGTTTAGTTCTTTAATGCTTAGTCAAATATTGATAAGCAGTTTCTTTTAGGGAAATTTTAATCACACACAATAATTCATGAATCAAGCAAGGTAATGTGTTTTCTTCATTCTGTCATTTCAAAAATCAGTCATCCCTAATCATTGCTGTTAGTTCTTATTTATACTTTTTCCACAGGATTTATCAAGACACTAAGTAATAGAACTTTTAGAATCATTCATACAACACATAGCCCTAAATCAAGTTGTAAATGCTTCTTAGGGTGCTCTTTGGAAGAGTTCAAGTCAACATTTCCTTTTTAAAAAGTTGCCAATAGTAGGGCACCAAAGTAAAAACCCTGTGGTGAGGGGTAGACATGCAGCTTCCTGGGCCAGTGGGGGGGGGGTGGGAGTGGGTGGGAGGGATGAGTCACAGTCTTTTGGTGGTGGGAATGGTGTTTATGTACACTCCTAGCAAAATGTAGACATATAAATCAGTAGTTAATTAATATAAGAGGGGGAAAATCAGTTGTATGTCTCAAAGTTTCTCAAAACACAAACTGAATCTTTTTAATATATAGGCTGTGTATTTGAAATGCAGACTCTCTCAAAAGCCTAGACCTAGTAGATTAGAAGCATCCAATAGCACAGCTATATACAAGATACTGGGTACTGTATAGCAAACTATAACAAAAGGACTTTTCAAAGTTAACCCAATTACCAGATAATGTGATGATAACATTAACTATCGATTGTCTTTTTGAACCCTAAGACAGCAGGAACCTCACATCTCCACTATAGAGCCCCTACTTCCCCCAGTCCTGGAACCCTTGGATAGGGCTCACTTTCCCGTATGCGTCTCCCAATCCATACCAAATAATATTGCATCCACCGATCACAACCTAAGCAACGCAACGATTGCCACCTCAATATGCTTCACCTCAGACTGTGTCCAGAGACTTCACATGTGGAATGACAACTCTTCAGCTTCATTACTCAGGTGAGACCTTTCCTTTTATAGTACACTCTAATTTCATCTCAGGTGGTTCACTTTCTAACAAAGTCCTATAACCTAGATATACACCAGTTTCTGTGAGAGAGAGCTTATGTTCACACATATCCATAAACTACTGCAAAATATATACCTGAAAGCAGAAGTACACTAGAGTTTGCAGTGAGTACCTCCCTAATACTTCCTCTCCACGATTCCAAGCTTTGGGTCCATGATTGCTCAACAATTTTTTTGGCTTTGTATGTTAACTCCCTTTTCAATCACCAGGTCCTAGATGCCACCAGGATGCTGGCCAGGCTTCCCTGGATTGATGATCCCACCAATGTGTCCTGGAGCTCAGCTTCCCCAGAGACACACCTTACTAGGGAAAGAGAGAGGCAGACTGGGAGTATAGACCGACCAGTCAATGCCCATGTTCAGCGGGGAAGCAATTACAGAAGCCAGACCTTCTACCTTCTGCAACCCTCAATGACCCTGGGTCCATGCTCCCAGAGGGCTAGAGAATGGGAAAGCTATCATGGGAGGGGATGAGTTATGGAGATTGGGTGGTGGGAATTGTGTGGAGTTGTATCCCTCCTACCTTATGGTTTTGTTCATTAATCCTTTCTTAAATAAAAAATTTTTTTAAAAGTTGTCAATAATAGGTTTAGTTACAGAACTTGGAGTGAGAAGTAGTAGACATACATGATTTAATATGCTCATGGAAATCATTATGGAGCATTAAACTGAAGAAAGATGAGTTTTAGAAAATAAAATATATTAAAACACAAAGTTGTAAATATAGGTCACCTGAACCATAGCATTTCTTTCTTAGGAGAAAGGCTTTGATATAGATTTGGAAGCCAACAGTGAAGATTGATCATAAGGCAAGAGGCAGTGGAAGCTAAGGAATGGGGGGTACCAAGGGGAAAATTTGGGAAAATTGAAGGTAATCAGTGTACAAGAATAATGTTTGTCAAAATGCTTAAAAAATCTTGAAGCATTATTTGGACACTATAAAACTTACGAACTCATGCATTTGGTTAATATAATCAGTGATTACAAATGTGAAAAATGGTTTCCACTTTCTGGGAAAAGAAATCATAAAAAAAAAACATAAAAGGCAAAGAAGTAGAAAAGGAAGAAATGGAGACATTCTTTTATTGACATCTATTTTCAATTAATAAGTATGGGTACTAGGCAGACTTCTGGAGGTATGGCTATGGAGTAGTAGTAGTTGTCATTTGCTCTCCCCAATCAGATCAACTAGGGATAGCAAAAAGGATTACCTGAGAAAACAACAAGGTAAGACTAGGATCACTCCAGGAACCCACCAAGTCACAGTTGAGTGCAAACATGTTTGGCTCATGAACAGAGAGGGACTGAAGGAGAGAGATCCCTGGGGTTAAAAACCCATACCTAGTCAGGAGTAGCTGGTACCAGTCTGACAGTTTGCCAGTTGACACACCAACTCCAGTCTGAGTTTTATCAATAAAAGTATCTAAATGTATCATTGAAGGGAGAAGATCACCTAAATCTCACTAATCTACAACTGTAGGTCTCCATTGCTATTGCCTTTCAGAGGCTGGTACAGCAGCGGGGAAGCCGTATACTGACATCAAGGGGTAGAGAACCGGCCAGATGACTCAGGAGAAAATTTATACTCCCAGGGATCTGCAAGTGTGGCTATATATTGGTAGCCTTTTCACACAGTTCTCCTGATAAGTTAGGAAAAGAGTGAATAATTCCCTCAGAAATCAAGATTTATTCAGAAACACAGGTCCACAGAGCACTGCTTAGTTTGGTTCTGGCTGGTGCTGGAGTGGGAATTTGGTCTGGAACTTTGGACCTGTGGGGCATGAGAGTCTCTTTGCATAACCACTGTTTTAACTATCCCCCACTCTGTTTTTATCTCTTGGTCATAAGTGATTGATTAAGCAAAAACATAGTTAAAATGACCTCAGGCTTCCACAGCCTGCAGGAAAGACAAATAACATAAAAAGGCTTAATAGTCACTGTGTTTCATCTCAGAGACTGAGATAACATTGAAACAAATATTAAGCTTCAAAACTGTGAACTCTTAAGTACCATACTTAGAGACACAAGTCAACACAGGGAAGCATAATTAGTGCACTTAAAAGTAGCGAGAGAGGAACCCTATGCCAAATATAATGGTTAAATCTAGAAGAAAAATTGGGTAAATGAACTAGGACAAAATCCCAGATAAAAGCCCCCTAAAGGTATAAGCACATAAGAATGAGGACAACATCCAAACACTAATTGAGACATTAGTCACAGGAGTGAGGAAAGCCTTTGAAAGAAGTTCTGAAATTTCTCCTATAAACAATCAGATCACTATAAACATGCCATATATCAGAATACTCTAAAAATCTACAAGAATGGCATTAAAACATCTTCACTCTATAATATCGATAAATGACAATGGCTTGAATTCACCTATTAAAAGGCACAGAGTAGAAAGATGAATCAGAAAACACAGCCCAAATTTATGTTTTCTATAGGAATCCCACCTAACTCACCAAGACACAGACTCAAAATGGAAGGGTGGAAAATATAATACAAGCCAATGGCCCACAAAAAAGGGCAGAAACAGCTATTCTCATATCTGACACAATAGAACTTAAAATAAATAAAATTTTAAAAAGACAGGGATTACTTAGTGCTAAGAGGATCAGTTAATCAAGAGGACGATTATCAACATCTATGCACCCACTGAGTGGCCATCTAAATACATCAAGCATCTATTGAAAGAGCTACAGCAATATATTAACAGCAACATAGTAATAGTTGGGGACTTAAACACCCCACTCTCTCAACTTGACAGATCATCCAGGCAGAAATGAAGGAGCTAAATGAGGAGATAGATAAAACTAGAACTATTCGACATTTACAGAGCCATTCACCCCAAGAATACACATTCTATTCAAGTCCACATGGGTCATATGATAAGACCATATGTTAGGCCTACAATTGCCAAAACTTGAGAAGAAAGAATGGAACTGGAGGCATCACACTTCCAGATCTCAAATTGTATTATGGGGCTACTGTAATAAAAACTGTTTGGTGGTGGAACATGAACAGACACACTGACCAGAGGAATAGAGTTGAGAGCCCCCACCCTATCTAATCTTTGACAAAGGTGCCCAGACTATTAAATGAGGAAAGCAGAGTATCTTCAACAAGTGGTGTTGGAAAATTGGGTTGAAACATGCAGAAGAATATTTCTCCAAACACAAAAGTATATATACTATATACTTTTTTATATATAAAAAATATATATTTCTCCAAATACAAAAGTAAATTCCAACTTGATCAAGGACTTAGATGTTAGGCGAGAAACTATCAAATAGAGGAAAATATTGGTAGAACTCTTTTCTGTCTAAATTTTAAAGACATCTTCAAGAAAACAAATCCAATTACAAAGAAGACTAAACCAATATAAAGTATAAACCAATGGAAGTACATTAAATTAAAAAGCTTCTGCACAGCAAAAGAAACCAATACCCAAACAAGGAGACCCATTAGAGAATGAGAGAAGATCTTTGCATGCCATACATAAGACAAAGGGCTAATAACCAAAATATATAAAGAACTTGCAAAACTCAACAACAAGAAAACAAATGACCCCATCTAAAAATGGGGATAAGGGAGTTGGGTGGTAGCGCAGCAGGTTAAGTGCATGTGGCGCCAAGCACAAGGACCAGCATAAGGATTTCGGTTCAAGCCCCTAGTTCCCTACCTGCAGGGGAGTCGCTTCACAGGAGGTGAAGCAGGTCTGCAGGTGCCTATCTTTGTCTTCCCCTTTCTTCTTTCCCCTCCTCTGTCCATTTCTCTCTGTCCTATCTAACAATGATGACATCAGTAACAACAACAATAACTCAACAACAATTAAAAAATAACAAATGCAAAAAAGTGAAAATAAACATAAAAATGGGGAGAGGACATGAACAGAATATTCACTACAGAAGAGATTCAAAAGGCTAAGAAACATATGAAAAAATGCTCCAAGTAATTGATGGTCAGAGAAATACAAATTTTAGTCCAATTTTACTTACATTCTGGAATATCACATCATCACTATTGTATGTTTAATTTCTAGCTGAAAAATAGAATTAATAACACAATTCATGCATTATAATCTTACTGTGATAATAACAATGTTTGTAAAAGCATGAAGAAGAGAGAGACATTTTTAAGAATTCTTTTTTCAAATGATGGGCCTTCAAACAAAGTCTACATAAAAACCCAGTCCTCAAACACTGCATTACAGATTCACTTCACTAGCAAAAGTTAACTATTAAACAAATGTATACTGTTAATATAACCTGTTTTCTAGTCTTTGCCTCTTTTTTTATTTAAATTTTTATATCTATTTATTTATTTTTTCTTTTGTTGCCCTTGTTGGTATTTTTATTATTGTTGTTGTTATTGATGTCATTGTTGTTAGATAGGACAGAGAGAAATGGAGAGAGGAGAGGAAGACAGAGGGGGGGGGGGAGACAGACACCTGCAGACCTGCTTCACTGCCTGTGAAGTGACTCCCCTGCAGGTGGGAAGCCGGGAACTTGAACCAGCATCCTTATGCGGGTCCTTGTGCTTGGCGCCACATGAGCTTAACCGCTGCACTACTGCCCGACTCTCATGTCCTTGCCTCTTTCATGGGGTGATGGCGTGGTTACTGTGTGCCACTGCTTCTCAACCAGGAGAGAAGTCTGTGATGTCTGGAGAAGTTTGGGTTGCCATATCTGGGGTGTGGATGCTACTAGTAGTCAATAGCTGGAGACCGGAAATACTGCTGAAAATTCCTGGAGGCAAAAAAAAGAAGAGGGGGAGGAGAAGAAGGAGAAGGAGAATGAGGAAGAGGAGGAGGAGGAGGAGGAGGAGGAGGAGGAGGAGAAGGAGGAAGAGAAGAAGAAGGAGAAGAAGGAGGAGGAGGAGGAGGAGAAGAAGAAGGAGAAGGAGAAGAAGGAGAAGAGAAAGAAAGAGGGGAGCAGAATCAGAGTTGGGAGAGGAGGGATAAGTTCAAACCTGGGTCATGTACAGGGCACTCCCCAAATGAGCCATTTTCCCAGTCTGAGCTGATTTTGATGTGGCATACAACCTAAGAGAAACAGTTTATTCATCATGACTCATGAGGATCATACTCTTTAATCTTGACTTTATCTAGGTAATATCTGCTAATTTTATATGACAAGAAGCTCTGGTTAATAGTTGATGATATCAAAAGGATTTTTGTCAAATAACTGATAGTGTAAAATATACACATAGTATTAAAAATAAATAATATCTGTTTTAATAGTTAAATGACCAAAAAAAGTAATATATGGAGCAGACATCATAACAGTTGTACAAAAAGACTTTCAGGCCTAAGACTCCATAGTACCAACGTCAATCCTTTGAGCCACCATAAGCCAGAGCAGAGCAATGATCTGGCCTCTGCCTTCCTTCCTTCCTTCCTTCCTTTCTTCCTTCCTTCCTTCCTTCCTTCCTTCCTTCCTTCCTTCCTTCCTTCCTTCTTTCCTTCCTTCCTTCCTTCCTTCTTTCCTTCCTTCCTTCCTTCTTTTCTTTCTCTCTCCTTAAATAAATAAAATATATTTTTAAAAAAGTGATATGATCTATTGTATCCAAGAATGCATGAGGGACTCATGTCCAAATCCATGACTGCATTACAAGCCAACCACAGTTTACACAATTCACCAAGTTTCCCATTTTAGTCAATGTTCTTTCCACTACTAGAGTCTAAAATTTCATAACATGGAGTCTTCTAATAACATTGCTGTCACACAGCCCTATTTCTCACATGTTCTCAAATAAAGAAAGAAGAAAGAAAACTAGAAGGGAAAGAGAAAGAAGCAATTTAGCTCTTGAAAGTTTAAAGTTATCTACAGATGTCTTTGAATGTATGGTATCAAGTAATCCAGCTTTAATTAACAGCAAAGTTACACCAAAACGTGTATGTAATTTGCAGTACATTTAGCTTAAGTTTTAATTTTATATATTAGTTCAACTGATTTCCAAAATGGGTACAATTAATATTGTGCAATCTTTTGGTGGAAGATACTCTGGAGAAAAAAAAAAAGAGTATGAGAAAGTGTGCATCACTAGAAATTCAACCTTTTCTGGAAGCACCTGCATATCCTATACCAACTGACGCGCTTTATTCAACAATTAGCAGAAAACCACACCTAAATTGAATAAAGGAGAACAGGTGAGGTGTCTAACCCGAGACAACTTCTGTATCAGAGACATTCACGACTCTAGCATAGGTCTCGAGAGACTTGGAAATAGAGTGCCAACTCTATTATTTGACCCTAGTAGAGTCAAACTCTAATTGACTTGGTCAGACAGAAGCACACTCCATGGAGTCTGTGAGCGTTGGAGCAAGCCCAATCAGAACAATTTGGAGGAACAGTGGATCCTTTCCTCCCAAATATTTTAGAGAGAAGACCAAATGAGTACAGGACGCTCAAGAAGAAAATGGAAAGTGTCCATGACATGCATATTATAAAACTGACAAGAAGACTTAGTGTGCAAAAGGGATAAAATTAAAAATAAAACAAAAAGATGCAGAACGATGCAGTTTTGGACCTAGAACCAGGACACTCAGGTTCAAGTTTTCTTACGACTTTACAGGAATGTGATCTCAGGTGTTACTTAATCTCGCTGTGTTTAAGATCTGGGTAGAACATCATACTCACCCACTAGAATTTTGTAATTAATAAGTTAAATAAAAACCATAAAACACTGAGAGTAATTCCTGGCACATGGTAGTGATTGCGTCAATAATTTTTGTCATGTTGATGAGGAGGAGGAGGGGGGAGACAGATCAAGGTCATGAGCGACTAGAGGCTATTAGAGTAAAATATAAATAAATATTATGAAAGTGTTAGAAGTGAGAAGACGTTTATAAATGAGTTAAATTTGAGGTGAACTGCAGTCTGCACTATACAGTAAAGAATCCTTGATAGGTACAGTTGTGAGGAAATGGGATTCTGGGTGCTAGGAAGAGTCCATGTCAAAGTGGGATGGTAAGGAACAGTGATAACAGCTCAACAATTAATCAGAGTAAAGCGGGGGGAATTCCAACAAGATTTTAACTACCTACCATATTTTAAAAATCTAGGAATGAATACATCTGCCAGTGTTTCTCCATTATTTTTCAATTTACATTTATAGATGACTTATTGCGAAAAAAAGTATGTATCTCCCACTTTATTTAAACCATCCATTAAATAACTTTCACCTGAAGACACTTCTATATGATCTAAGTAAAGGCAAATTCATAAGTTTATTAAGAAAGAAATTGGGGGCTGGGCGGGACACACTTGGTTGAGAGAACGCGTTACAATGCTCCAAGGTTCTGGGTTCAGGACCCTGGTCCCCTCCTGTGGTAAGAAGCTTCATGGGTAGTGAAGCAGTGCTGCAGGTGTGCCTCTTTCTCTCTATATTTTTCTTCCATCTCAATTTCTCTGTCTTATCAAATTAAGAAATAATAAATAAATTTTAATATGTATATTTAAAAGGAAACAGACTGTAACACTGTAACAGCTGACTCCTTAGCACTCAAGAACAGCGATCAATCTTGCTAATATGGCAGTATCTATTTCACGGTTGTTGTTCTCATTTCAAATGGCTCTAGTCAACTGATGGTTTCACCTCCTCCAGATGTGCTAATCTCTTTTCACAGTCATTCCCCTCTTCAAGGACTTTATAAAAATAATGATGCTATGATGATTAAGTTATGAAACCCCATATATGACAAACAAAAGAAGATGAATATTTTCTAAGTGTTACATCTATGGTCCATAGCCAAATTTTCTATCAATTCTATTTAATTTGTTGTGTTGCAGTGCAAACTTTTCATAATTGCTGGGAAGCTTTTGTTCTTCACTCTTTTTATTTCAGACAGAAAGAGACAGAGAGGGTACGGGCAGTGGCGCAGTGGGTTAAGTGCACGTGGCGCAAAGCGCAAGGACCGGCCATAAGGATCCCCACCTGCAGGGGAGTCGCTTCACAGGCGGTGAAGCAGGTCTGCAGGTGTCTGTCTTTCTCTCCCCCTCTCTGTCTTCCCCTCCTCTCTCCATTTCTCTCTGTCCTAGCCAACAACGAACAACATCAACAATGGTAATAATAATAACCACAATGAGGCTACAAGAACAAGGGCAACAAAAAGGGGGGGAAAATGGCCTCCAGGAGCGGTGGATTCATGGTGCAGGCACTGAGCCCAGCAATAACCCTGGAGGAAAAAAACAAAAAGAAAGAAAGAGACAGAGGAGAGGGACATCAGAGTACCAGAATTTCCCCCAAGTGCATGGCGCTCCCATCTGCTACTCGGGCTTTTAAGTTGGACCATGAGACTAGTGAGGCCTATACTCTCCTACGAAAGCTAGCCGCTAGACTAGTTCTTTTTTCGTTTTTAGATGGAAGGAGAAAGACAGAGAGAGATAGAGGCACAACAGCATTCTTCCACCATCTCTGTGTGAGGATGTTCCCTGCTGGGCCTTGTGCATAGAAAGACATGCACTATACTTGCTAAGCTATCCCCCATTTCAATATGTTCTTCATATTGACATTGCACCCATCCTTGCATGGGATTTAGCAGTCTTTTCTAAGAGGGGAGAATTCTGCACCAAGTTCGATAATTATCTTTGCAAGTCAGCTTCTTTATGTTAAATATAGCATTATTCTTTAGCAAGTAGTCAAAAATCCTTTAAGAGATCAAAATGGTATAATAAGTAGTTATATAATACTCTCTTAATTAGAGAGATACTGGAATTACTGTGGGAAATTTTAAAAGAAAAAAAATGATCACATATGCCTTGTAATCAGTACACTCTTCAAACAACTGTGTATTCTATCTTTCTTCTTCAAGCAAAAGTCTCCTTGTGGCAGGCACAGTGCAGGAACTAGGAAACAAAGACATCATTCCATTTTATACATATTTCATTATTTCTGGCACACAGTTTCTGTTCTTTACTTCCAAAAGGCTTTTGTACATAGCACATCCAAAAAGCTACTCAGATGAGTAAGTCATCCCCAGAAGAAAACAGAAATGATAGTGAAGAGAGCCATCATCAAGCTGATCCTTTCACCAAGTGACATCTTCCACTTCTACCTCCTGTGACTGTAAATGCCGGATTTCCAAGACGTTCCTGAATCTGCTTCTAAGTTCACTGCTTTCCATAAGGTCATGTTTACATGTCATAAGAATACGATCTCCGTTTTCTATTCTCCCACCCAATCCACACATTTTGTGCTGAAACTGCTGTCTGCACTGAAAAGGCCACACGCCCCCTACTTTCATTTCTTCCTTTACTTGCTTAGGACATACTTTCTATAGTTCTACTTAATCTCACATTTGTTTTCTATCTATTTGATTATATTACTCCTCAATCATGATTGATGTGAAAACAAGAATGGTCAGGGGCTAGCTAGCCTGTGGTGCGCCTGGTTCAGTGCACACATTAGAGTGCACAAGGACCTAGGTTCAAGCTCCTGGTCTCAGTCTGCAGGGAGACAGCTTCGCAAGATAGCGTGATGCACCTAAGGGTCACACTGCTGGTGGCTGTGAAGCTTCTGAGCAATACATACATGAACTTGTTCTCTCTGACTTGTATGCACTATTAAGCCTGCAAATGACTTTTCTACTAAGAGACAAGCTCTTTTCTGGCAGCTCTACTGTTTTTCTCACTGATTTACATAAAAATGGAAGTTCATGGGGGTTAGGCAGTAGCACAGCCATTAAGCTCAAGGACCAGCATAAGGATCCTGGTTGGGCTCCCCACCTGCAGGGGAGTCACTTCACAGGCAGTGAAGCGGGTCCGCAGGTGTCTGTCTTTCTCTCCCCCTCTCTGTCTTCCCCTCCTCTGTCCATTTCTCTCTGTCCTATCCAACAATGAATGACATCAACAACAACAATAATAACCACAATAAGGCTACAACAACAAGGGCAACAAAAGGGGGAAAAATGGCCTCCAGGAGCAGTGGATTCATGGTGAGCCCCAGCATGACCCTGGAGGCAAAAAAAAAAAAAAGGAAGTTCATCAGTATTTTGAATGAGATCCCTCTTCTCTTTTACCAACAAAGAAAGTCCAGTGTCTCTTGTAGAGTGGAATTTTCTATATTTAGCTCCTCTCAGAAAGAAAGCAAAAAAAAAAAAACTACCACCTGACTCCCCAATTAGATAATTTTAATCACATCTACATGCTTATTGTATAGTATCTAATACATATATATGTTTAATATAAAAATATAAAATGTTAAGAAAGGGAAAAAACAAAAAATAGTAATTTTTCCTTTGGAAGTCACTTGTGTGTCATAAGATTATTCTGTATAAGATCAGCAGTGATCATGCCATTATGCCTTCTACTACTCTTTCAGAAACATTCGATTAGAAAGTTATACTTTCGGGAGTTGGGCTGTAGCGCAGCGGGTTAAGCGCAGGTGGCGCAAAGCACAAGGACCGGCATAAGGATCCCGGTTCGAACCCCGGCTCCCCACCTGCAGGGGAGTCGCTTCACATGTGGTGAAGCAGGCCTGCAGGTGTCTATCTTTCTCTCCTCCTCTCTGTCTTCCCCTCCTCTCTCCATTTCTCTCTGTCCTATCCAACAACGACAACAACAATAATAACTACAACAATAAAACAACAAGGGCAACAAAAGGAAATAAATAAATAAAATAAATATAAATAAATAAATAAATAAATAAAAGAAAAAAAAGAAAGTTATACTTTCGGCAGTAGTACAGACCTGCTTCACCGACTGTGAAGCGACCCCCCCCCCCCCCCGAAGGTGGGGAGCCGGGGGCTTGAACCAGGATCCTTAAGCCGGTCCTTGTGCTTGGCGCCACGTGCGCTTAACCCGCTGTGCTACCACCCCACTCCCCGGGTGAGGTGATTTTATACTTTCATTTTATTCATGTCCCTTCATTTCTTCTTGCAGGGTTGGTTTGTTGCTAATCTATTATTTGTCCTTGACTGTTTCTTCAAACCTGAAGGAATTGAAATGATCATGTATCGTCGTTTCAAGCCCTGCGACTGTCTATCATGGCCTGTCACTCTCACATTGTCCTGTGGTCTGTAAACATAACTCGGTTTGTGAACCCTCAATTACACTACGACTTTAGACGCTTCTCAGAAAAAATGATATTAGTGATTATGCACAGAAATAACAAAGTGTGTGTGTGTGGGGGTGTGTGTGGGTGTGTGGGTGTGTGTACACGCAACCACATGGCTGATTGCACTGTTCTTAGTCACTTTTCATTCAGAGAGATATTAAGGGAGCTACTCTGCTCTGATGCAGTTTTTTAGTCCTATTCTCAACTCTGACACCATCTCCCCAAACAGTACTTTTAGCTCACCTACATGGTAGCTGTCGGGCTCAGGCAAAATTAGTAAAGCCACGGGCCCCTTGGAATACACCTGACATAGACTTCCCAGCTCCTTCCAATATGAGGACACTAAATCTCACCAGCTATCTTCTTACTTCAGGTTCCTGATTGTTAAACACTCTGTTCTGCTTTCTATCCTAATGCTTTTCAGCCATCAAGCTGCAGATGCTCTCATGATGCCAACCTGACTTCCCTGGGCAGACGACCTCACCAATGTGTCCTGGAGCTCACCTCTCTAGAGACCTGCCTCATTAGGGAAGGAGAGAGACAGGCTGGGGGCACATGTCAATCTGTCAACATCCATGTCCAGTGGGGAAGCAATTACAGAAGCCAGATCTCCCACGTTCTGTATCCCCTTAAGATCTTTGGTGCAGGGAGTTGGGTGGTAGTGCAGCTGGTTAAGCACATGTGGCGCAAGGAGCAAAGCGCAAGGACCAGCGTAAGGATCCCTGTTTGGGCTCCTGGCTCCCCACCTGCAGGGGAGTCACTTCACAGGTCTGAAGGTGTCTGTCTTTCTCTCCCCCTCTCTGTCTTCCCCTCCTCTCTCCATTTCTGTCTGTCCTATCCAACAGCGATGACATCAACAATATCAACAATAATAATAACAATAAAAACAACAAGGGCAACAATAAATAAATATTTTTACATAATAAATAAATAAATATGAAAAAAGATTTTTGGTCCATACTCCCGGAGGGATAAAAAATAGGGAAGCTTCCAATGGAGGTAATAGGATAGGGAACTCTGTGGTGGGACATTGTATGGAACTGTACCCTTCTTATCCCACAATCTTGTTGATCATTATTAAATCACTAATAAAATAGAATTGAGAGAGAGAGAGAGAGAAAGAGAGACGGAGAGGGAGAGGGAGAGGGAGAGAGAATAACATTTAGCTTCCTCTGGTTCCATGGCTTTCCATGTGGTTGTAGGGCTCAAAACTTAATTCACATGCATGGCAAGGTATGTGCCCTGCTAGTTAAGCTACTTTTTTGGTCATAAAATACTCATGTGATTAAACTCCCGCAACACCTCAGCACCAGTCTGGGCCTTTTACTTCCAGTTTCATCACATATTTGATCTCTGCAGCCAGAAATCTATCTCATCAAAAAGACTTTCAATTTTATAATGGCCTTCTAGTCCAGACACGAGTCTTTGTTAGGATTTTTTTTATTTCTTTCTTCTACAATGCAAAAGAAAATAAATTAAGGTCAAATTTCAGCAGGTGCAAGGAACATTTTACAATGTTCCGCATTGAAAATTTAGATATTCAAAGTACAAAGCCATCTGTGATTTCATTAATATCTGATCAGTCACTTAATTTCTGCCCTTCAGAGGATATGTTTTATAAATTTTTAGCAATGACTTCAATTATCTTAAAAACTGTGACCAGAGTTATACAGAAGTGAATCATAAACAGAAAAATCAACAATAATAGAACAATTGATGAACAGTTAACAGCAGAGAATATCTTTTATAATAAGGGCCATCCAAACCCAGCATTAAGAACAGATTCTGAGAGGAAGCGGACGGGTTAATGCCCATCAAATTGTCTCTAGCTTAACTCAAACAGACAGAGCCAAACAATGTGTTCATCAGAATCTGCGACTGACACATGGGCTTTGATAAATATGATCTTGTCTACTAGAAAATCAGGACTGTCAGGTTGCTGTCTGTCTCCGAATAGCTAAGAGTCCTAGATTGAATATTCTTATTATTTTTAATTAATTTATTTTTTATTGTTGTTGTATTTATTGTTGTGGATGTCGTTGGATAGGACAGAGAGAAATGGAGAGAGGAGGGGGAGACAGAGAGAGGGAGAGAAAGACAGACACCTGCAGACCTGCTTCACCGCCTGTGAAGTGACTCCCCTGCAGGTGGGGAGCCGGGGGCTCGAACCGGGATCCTAACTCCAGTCTTTGCGCTTTGCACCACATGAGTTTAACCCACTGTGCTACTGCCCGACTCCCAATTGGATATTTTTTATCTACTCCGTAGTTTCTCCACCCACCCACCAAATATTTATTATGCATACACTGAAGTATTAGACACTTTAACTGCGTTAGGAGCGTGATCTCAAAAAATTAGAATAAATGGTTGTTCTCTGATGACACTTAAATTGTAAAGGAAGAGTGGAGCTGGATAGCGGCATGCTCACTTGAACACACCATGTACAAGGTTCTGGGTTCAAGTCCTCAGGTCCCACCTGCAGGTGGGAAGCGCCGTGAGCATGAAGCAATGCTGTGTGTCTCTTTCTCTCCCTTCTCTCTCAATTTCTGTCTCTGTCGAATATATAGATAGATATATACATATACATATGGATATGGATAGATAGATAGACAGACAGACAGACAGACAGACAGATAGATAGGTATAGATATTTCCCCCCTCCCCAGTCAGGGTTACCTCTGGGCTCAGTGCCTGCACTACAAATCCACCGCTCCTGGTAGGCATTTTTTCCATTTTTTCCTTATTGTTATTTAACAGGACAGAGAGAAATTGAGAGGGAAGGGGAGATAGAGAGGGGGGAGAAAGGCAGACACCTGCAGACCTGCTTCACTGCTCATGAAGAGTTTCCCCTGCATTCGGGGAGCCAGGGCTCAAACCCACGTCCTGGCACACGGTGTATGCTTAACCAGGTCTATCACCACCTGGTCCCAGTAAAACTTCTTTTTTTAAGTTGTAAAGGTAGAAAGAACAACTACAATACAAACTAAGGGGACCAGGTGGTAGTGCAGCGGGTTAAGCACACATGATGCAAAGCGCAAGGACCGGCATAAGGATCCCGGTTCGAGCCCCTGGATCCCCACCTGCAGGGGAGTCGCTTCCCAGGCGGTGAAGCAGGTCTGCAGGTGTCTGTCTTTCTCTCCCCCTCTCTGTCTTCCCCTCCTCTCTCCGTTTCTCTCTGTCCTATCCAACAACGACAACGGCAACAACAAAATGGGAAAATGGCCTCTAGGAGCAGTGGATTCATAGTGCAGGCACCGAGTCCCAGCAATAACAAAGGAGAAAATAAAGGGAAAAAAAGTAACTTGTGGGATGATTTCAGACAGCCATGAATGCTGTGAGGATAATGAATGTGCTGAAGCTAATTAAATGAACACAAACCTTATTTTTTCGAGAAGCAGAGAGAGTGCAGAGCACCAAGGTGGGAGCTGGGTGCAGACCCGGGTCCTACACACGGCCAAGCAGCACACTGCCCACTGACCTATTTCATCAGCCCCATACATTTCTTCCTAAGGAGAATTTTATATTCTTGTCTACACATACGTGAATGTGTATAAGATACATATGCATATGTATACCTAGCATATAAATAATAGTCTCGCTCGGACCTGTAGCCTAATGCAAATATAGATTTAATCTTTATGTTTGGTTTCTGAGAGACATGTATAAATCTAAGAATCCCTGGGTTGACACTCTCTGGGTGTTGTTTGTATGTTAATGAGATAGCAGGAGGGTTGGTTTCTAGAAAGATTAGAGGGTTGGAATAATTCAGTTTCATCTCCTGACCTGCTTAAAGAGGGACAGAAGATGGAGACTGGGAGTCAGGTGGTAGCGCAGCGGGTTAAGCGCATGTGGCACAAAGCGCAAGGACCAGTGTAAGGATCCCAGTTTGAGCCCCCGGCTTCCCACCTGCAGGAGAGTCGCTTCACAGGTGGTGAAGCAGGTCTGCAGGTGTCTGTCTGTCTCTCCCCCTCTCTGTCTTCCCCTCCTCTCTCTATTTCTCTCTGTCCTGTCCAATAACAACGACATCAATAATAACAATAACTACAACAATAATAAAAAACAACAAGGGAAAATAAATAAATATTTAAAAAGAAGAAGATAGAGACTGAATCATCAGATGTAAACGATTTGGTAGGTCACACACTCCAGCAAAATTCCTTAAGAACAAGAATACTAATGAGAGCAATAACACTGAAACATAAGGTTTCTCATTTGTGTCATTTGAGAGTCATATGTCAAGCGCACAGATCAAAAGTTGGTGACTATCCCGTGGAACTCCCCGAAAAAGCAGGGAGACCTGTAGCCATCTTTCCAAACCTCACTCTACACATCGCTTCCACTTGCCAGTCCCTAAGTCTTCTACTCAACAAGACTTAGAGTGTTTCCCTGAACGCTGAGAGTCATTCTAGTTAACCCTCAAATTTGAAAAAGGCATTGATGCACATGTTGGGAATCCCCCGTTATGCAGCCAACAGGAGCAGTCTGGGCACCCAGTGCTTATTGGCGATGATGACTGAGAAGAAGGCAACTTCAGGGAATGAGTCCTCAAGCCTGTGGAGTTTGATGCTAACTCTGAGTGATCAGAGTTATGGCTGAATTACACTATTTCCTTGTCAGCGGATGTCCAGAGTTGTAAAAGTAATCGCTAGTTTGGAAAAATTCACATATATGGTGTCAGAAGCATTGTGAATAAGTAAAGTTTATATGCTATTTATTTCCGTATTTCTTTTCTTTTCCTTCCTTCCTTCCTTCTTCCCTTTCTTTCTTTCTTTCTTTCTTTCTTTCTTCCTCTTTTTTTCTCTTTTAATGGACTTATCCTACGACCCAGCAATTTATTTCCAAGGATTATATCCTAAGGAATCAAACACACCCATCCAAAGAGATCCGTGTACACCTATGTTCATAGCAGCACGATTTGTAATAGCCTTGGAAACAACTTAGGTGTCCAACAACTGATGAGTAGCTAAGAAAGTTGTAGAAAAGATACACAATAGGATATTTCTCTGCTAATAAAAAAATTATGAAGCCATTTTCTATTTTCTTATAATACAAGAAAGTGAAAACAGAAGCCACAGACACACGCTGATTTCCACACTCTCCTGGCTTGAGCAGATCCTACAGCTCCAAATGACTTTATCTGTAGAATTACTCTGCCCTTGTGCATGTAAACCCTGCCACAGCACTAGTCATGCAAATACACTGGAATGGAGTAGTTAGTTGCAAAGATTTCATATGATAGATGTGTGGGGGAAGGAATAAGGACACGAAAACATAAAATTTCCCACTTGTGGGAGTCGGGCAGTAGCACAGCTGGTTACGCGATGGTGGCGCAAAGCACAAGGACCAGCATCAGGATCCCGGTTCGAGCCCCCGGCTCCCCACCTGCAGGGGGAGTCGTTTAACAAGCGGTGAAGCAGGTCTGCAGGTGTCTGTCTTTCTCTCCCCCTCTCTGCCTCCCCCCCCTTCTCTCTGTCCTATCCAACAACAATGACATCAGTAACAGCAACAATAATAACTCTAACAATAAAACAAAGGCAGCACAAGGGAATAAATTAATAACCATTTAGAAAATTTCCCATTTGTGTTATTTCAAGAGATATACTATATTTAAAGCACACAGATTAAAAAAGAAAAGAGCTGGAGTAATAAGTCCATTCCTAAAAAGAAATAGCTGTTGATACAGGAAATAACTATTTCTAGTAAAGAGCTGACTATATAGGAAATGCCTACGATGACAACTGTAGACAATTTTTCTCTAGTCACCAAGCATATCATCTTTTTTGTTTAAAAGAAATAATACTGGGGTGGGGAGACAGCACAGTGGGTATGCAAAATACTCATCTTGGAGGCTCTGAGACCTAGGCCAAGTCCCCAGCATCACCATAAACCAGAGCTGAGCTGTGCTCTGGTCTTTCTCTCTGTGTGTCTTTCTGTGCCTCTTCTCTTTCTGGCTCATTAAAATAAAGTATTTTCAAAATAAATGATGTCAGCACTTTTTTTTAGTGTTAATGGTTGTTAGCTAACCCAAAGTGCAGAGATTCCTAAACTATCAATCAAGAGATACTGGGAGAAGAATAATCTTTTGAAGGTGGAGGCTGTACCTTCTGAGGCCCTGGGTTTGATGCCTGGCAACACACAGAGGCTGCTTGGACAATCCCGTGGAAAACTTGCAAGGGTGGTGGAGAGGTAATGCTGTGTCTATCCCTTCCCCTTTCTTTTTCTGAAAATAAGCACTGAGGAAATTGGCCTGCAGAGGCCATTCAGGATAGCGTCACACATGAGGTATTGGGTTCATGCCCTGGCATGGCATTAAAAAAAAGGAAGAAAGAAATCCTTAGAAAAACATTGAAGGGATAGTGGGTATTATCCCACACTAAGTGCTTAATTTTGTCCCTTCACTCCCTCAGAAAATAACACACCTCTAAGATTTGAGTTACTTTAAGATGAAACTCAGACCTTGTTGTTTTAACTTCTCTTATTGCTATCAATTTGTGGGGATTTTTTTTTTCACCATAAAACAAGAGAGTGTGATTCTTTAGTTTCTGGTAAAATGCTTTGCCAGTTCTGACGTGTCTGCACAGGAATATGAACTACTGGTTCCCCTCTAGTGAGTCTGTATTAACAAAGGCAGAAATGCAAATTTATGTGAGATTGTGATTCTGGAATAGACACCAAATACTAACTGCTAATAGTGATGAATATTTATCAGTTGCTGTTAGTAAAAAGACAATTTTTTTCCCTCCTAGAGATTTTGAGTAAACAGTTTCAAAATGTTACTCCATCTGTCAGTGTTTCCTGAAAACAGTACAAACCTTCTTTTTTATCTTCTGGAGTGATCTTCACTTTTGTATCTGTTATATCTTTGAATGAGGCCAGAAAAAGTACCACGTCTCCTTTCTCATTCTTTATGGGAACAATATCCAGTAGGCACCAAAATGGAGACCCTGTAAGAGTAATAAAAATGCAAGTCAGTCATTGTGTCACTTTTGTAGATGCCATCCCAATCATATAGAGGCATAAATAAAGTCCCTATTGTCCTGTTCCGCCCTCAGATGCTAAACATCTTAACAATGTCAGTGTTCAGATTCCCTGAATTGTTAGCTCAGAGGCACATCTCTTCAGCTCCAAATGCAAATCTTTCTCTGAAAATAAGGCATAAGTTGAAACAAAAACTCTTAACAGTGTGTAGACAGTTTTGCTTATGTCACTGAAATTGTATTTCTCCCTGGAACTTGTGGTTGATGTTGAAGCGTTCCACCTAATGAGACCTTGACCCTTCCCACCCCCCAGCAATACACACTAGTTCTGCAATGAAGAAGTTAGTCTGCTGTGAGGTTGCTAGTGGTTTACTGAGTCAATTAAAAAGAAATCAATGCTTTTCCATCAAAAGGACTAAAATAAAACAAAAATTAAAAATACTAGATTCAGGGGAGGGTGAGTAGTTGAATTATTTGACATGTCAGGCTTATAAATTAAAACACATACTTTGGGAACGGTTTGACAGTCTTAAGATGTATCTCAAAATGCAACATTAAAGAGCCTTGTGGATGAGTCAGATGCAATAATTCATGACCCAGTGGATGAATGCCACTAGCATGATATTGTGAGGAAGCAGTCAGACACAAATGAGTAGAATGTGATATGAATACATTTACACTAAAAACAAAATGGGTAGATCTAATGTAAGCTGTTAAGAACTTTGGTGAATGGCTACCTTTGGGAAGAACAGTCAGGATTTCTGGGACATTTATAAGCTTTTTTTGTGTCATTCATAAGATTGTTCTGTTTTTAAAACATCAAACTCAGGGTCGGGCGGTGGCGCACCTGGTTGAGTGTACAGGTTACAGTATGCAAGGACCCAGGTTCGAGCCCCCAGTCCCCACCTGCAGGGGGAAAGCTTCGCAAGTGGTGAAGCAGGCTGCAGGTGTCTCTCTGTCTCTCTCCCTCTTTCTATCTCCCCCTTCCCTCTCATTTTCTCGCTGTCTCTATCCAATAAATAAAGATAATTTAAAAAATCAAACTCTACACTTTGTGGGGAGTCGGGCTGTAGCGCAGTGGGTTAAGCGCAGGTGGCGCAAAGCACAAGGACCGGCATAAGGATCCCGGTTCGAACCCCGGCTCCCCACCTGCAGGGGAGTCGCTTCACAGGCGGTGAAGCAGGTCTGCAGGTGTCTATCTTTCTCTCCTCCTCTCTGTCTTCCCCTCCTCTCTCCATTTCTCTCTGTCCTATCCAACAACGACGACAACAACAATAATAACTACAACAATAAAACAACAAGGGCAACAAAAGGGAATAAATAAATAAAATAAATATTAAAAAAAAAAAAATTTAATAAAAAAAAAAAAAAAAAACTCTACACTTTGTATATTTTCCAGTATGTATATTTTATTTCAAGAACATAGTTTTAAAATAAGGATTTACTACATCTAAAGATTACATTTTTTGAAATATTTAGTACATCCATGTTAATGTACATCTATACATAAATTCATATAGTACAACTGTATCTAAAATTCTCCACAATCCATTTCCTACTAAGAAGTATTCAAGAGAAGACACATTTGAAAACCATCAAAACATTTGTTGCTTACAAAGTAAATTTATTCATATATATTTTTTCTTCATTTCTCTTTGGATTAGGAGCGAATTGTTTTTTTATATATATTTTTACTTATTTCCTCTTGTTGCCCTTGTTTTTTATTGTTGTAGTTATTACTGTTGTTATTGATGTCATTATTATTGGATAGGACAAAGAGAAATGGAAAGAGGAGGGGAAGACAGAGAGGGTGAGAGAAAGACAGACACCTGCAGACCTGCTTCACCGCCTGTGAAGTGACTCTCCTGCAGGTGGGGAGCCGGGGGCTCGAACTGGGATCCTTACACCGCTCCTTGCGCTTTGTGCCATGTGCGCTTAACCCGCTGCACTACTGCTCGACTCCCAGGAGAGAATTCTTTAATACAATAAATTCCCACTATTCATGATAGCTGATTTCAAAGTCAAGGCTTCAGACAAAAATAAACAAGTCCAAAACATTCTTGATATTTGAACTTGTCCTGAATGTAGTGTATCAATCAGATTGTATGATTTCCAACAATGCCCCCCCCCCTTTTTTTTTCCCCTTCTAGCTTTTTAGATAAAGCAATGGACTTGTATTTACTGGTCATCTGACACTGATATCATATTTTGTACATCTTCTACTGATTTTTCTGAATGATGTGGTGGAAGTCACAGTCATTAACATGTGTACGGTGTGCTTTTTATATAAAGTCTGCATGGCATCCCAAGTCATTAACATGTGTACGGTGTGCTTCTTATATAAAGTCTGCATGGTATCTTTCACTGCTCTTTACATTTCCCCAGTAGCTTCAAGTCATCATTTCTTCCTTGCTCATCTACATCTGGTCTGTGGTTTCCTCTAACTCATCCTCTAAGTAGGGATATCTGTGTTATAGCAAAGTCTTTTCAATACCCCATCACTGAGAGACCTAATATTTACTCATGTTTCTAACAGTAACCGGTCATGCAGCCAAAGTCCGTTAGCCTTTCTGGAATTTGTTTGCTAGTCATAACATTCTGACTTTATTCACTCCAGGGACAGATACAGTAATCAGAAAAGGGCAGAAAGTAAATCAGCTCTATTATTTACAACTAAAGGCACAACCTTATAAAATAGCCACGGTACTGGAACCAATGCTATTGCCGCCACCAGTTTCTCTCAAAGGTAATTATTGCATGTTGATACTCTCTTTCACTAAGGAAACTAGACCTAAAAAACAAAACAAACAAACAAAAAAAAAAACACCTATCCACTCAAGCTATCAACTGTTGATAGCTCCTGGAGATAGAAACAGTGGAAATGTGGAGGGTACCATGAATCTGATTTTTTTGCTTCACATTTTAGAACATCTTTTTGGTCAATTATCTTGGAAGAACATCACCCAAATCAGAGTAAGAGGTTATTAATTTTCCTGAAAATTCATTTTACCTATATACTCTGAAAAAACGCAATTATTCTCTCCATAGAGCTTTAGTGCAGGGACATTCATGTATTGTAGAGAGGGGCAAACACACAGAATGAAGTGAAAATCAAGGCTTAGTAAGCAGCAAAACAAACCACACTGCCTAATCAGTCCTCAATGCTCTGCTGTTGTGTCTGATTATGTTTTTGGAGAGTTAAAGGATCAATTTGAGATTCAGCTTATATGTTAATATAAGAAATGATCTTTGGGGGAGTCGGGCAGTAGCGCAGCAGGTTAAGCGCACGTGATGCGAAGCACAAGGACCAGCGTAAGGATCCCGGTTCAAACCTCCGGCTCCCCACCTACAGGAGAGTCGCTTCACAGTCGGTGAAGCAGGTCTGCAGGTGTCTGTCTTTCTCTCCCCCTCTCTGTCTTCCCCATCTCTCTCCATTTCTCTCTGTCCTCTCCAACAACGACGACATCAATAACAAAAACAATAATAATTACAACAATACAACAACAACGGCAACAAACGGGAATAAACAAATAAATATTAAAAAATAAAATATAAAAAAAGAAATGATCTTTGACACTCAATAATTTGAAAAACTTCATTAACATTGGTACTTATAAGCTGGGGCTAATTTGGTATGAACTAGTTGCTACCTACCTTCTCGTGTATGTGACAAAATAGCACATGTTCGGGCCGGGTGGTGGCGCACCTGGTTGAGAGCACATAGTACAGTGCGCAAGGACCTGGGTTCAAGCCCCTGGTCCCCACCTGCAGGGGGAAAGCTTTGCAAGTGGTGTAGCAGGGCTACAGGTGTCACTCTGTCTCTCTCCCCCTTCCCTCCTGATTTCTAGCTGTCTTTATCCAATAAATAAAGATAATACAGAAAATTTTTAAAAACTTTATTTAAAATAGCACGTCAGGAAACAGTCTAAGAATCAACAGGCACATTTCTTTATCTTCTTCCTTCATTTTTTTCTTCCCTCTTTTGATCTCTTAATTCTATCACCCTTCCCTTCCCTTCTCTCAGTGACTTCCTTAGATTATTGCCATCACCGCTATACAAATACGACTTTGGGCAGCTCTAAAGTTAGAAAGCAATGCCTATTCCCTTGATTCTTCTTCCCCAAGAGAAGACAGACGTGCAAAGCTAGGAATCACGTGCAAGGAGAGGCCCTGCCGATCTCACCTGAGCACTCACCCGTTCTTTCCCTGCTCTCCTAAATCTTGCCAACAGGCCTCTGTGCCCTGACTCTAACACAATCTTCAGCCTTGATGATTATAATAATTCAACGCCATCCCCAGGTGTGTGCTTCTCCCTCTCTCCCCACAGACACGGTTTTGAGCACACAACTTCAAGTTGACCGTAGTTGAGGCTTGGTAAAATAAGTCTCTCTTGGAGTTAAGGCAGGCGGCAGCAAATCCTTCAGTCTCAAACTCAAGAGCTGTGAAGGAGTCTTAAAAGCAAAGTTAGAGGGCAGAAATCTGGTGTCAATTCTAACTCTTTCTGTATATAGTAGTAGTAATTAAGATGTGGGCTGGTGAGGGCAGAAACAGATCAGGCTCTGCCAAGATTTAAGTTAATAACACCTTTAATGTCCATGGATAAATACAATTCATGAGAAAACAACAGGCCTTATACCCTACATGGTAAAATGTATTTTCAGAAATGCATAGCTAATTGCAGGGAGCTGAAATCTGGTGGAATTCCCTATGTCTCTGTCTAGGGACTTGCTTTCTCTTCTTTGAAAAATTAGGGTGCAGGAGAATTTGGAGTGCTAATATTCATGCTTGTAAGAAGACTCTCTGACTTTCCATGGGATAAACAGGTTCTGGGCCCTGGTGGATGATGGGTAAGGTTGCGAGTTAGAGCATGTTGAACACAGCTACTATGGGGAGATGAGAGATTGTACCTATGTGTGAACAGAAAGTGTTGTAAATCCATTAACTCCCCAATAAAGTAGAGAAAAATAAGTGACAAAAATTTTCAGTCAGTGCTGATTTTTAAGTTAATATTGTTTGTTGCTGTTGTATTTTTAAATATTTATTTATTTATTCCCTTTCGTTGCCCTTGTTGTTGTAGTTATTACTGTTGTTGTTATTGATGTCATAGTTGTTGGATAGGACAGAGAGAAATGGAAAGAGAAGGAGAAGACAGAGGGGGAGAGAAAGACACCTGCAGACCTGCTTCACCGCCTGCGAAGTGACTCCCCTGCAGGTAGGGAGCTGGGGGCTCGAACCAGGATCCTTACACACTGGCCCTTGTGCTTTGTGCCATGTGCAATTAACCCACTGTGCTACTGCCCTACTCCTGCTGCTGATTTTTAAATCTTTATTTATTGGGTAGAGACATCCAGAAATTGAGAGGGAAGGAGGAGATAGAGAGAGGGAGAGAGAGACAGAGAGACACCTGCAGCCCTGCTTCACCACTTGCAAAGCTTTCCCCCTGCAGGTGGGGAGCTGGGGGCTCAAACCCGGATCCTTATGCAGGTCCTTGTGCTTTGTGCCACCTGTGCTTACCCCGCTGCACTACTGCCCGACTTCCAGTTAATAATTTTGTATAGCCCTTGAATGATGGCCCTTACCAGGGAAAAGGTTCCTATAATGTGACATCAGCCCAGGAGATGTCATCGGATGGCGTAGGGAAAAGGATGTAGGCCTGGGCACAAGGTCACTGCCAATCACAGCTGATGATGGGACACTGATTCTTAGCAGAATGAGAGGGGAAAGCTATGGGAGAATAAAGTTAGTGCACTTAGCGCTCAGTTACAGAGGATGTATCCGTCATATCTGCTGCTGTCCTATTTTGTTCTTAATCCTATCTCATCCACTCTTCAAAAGTGTTCTTCCTGCCTATCCTCTCCTTCCTGTGCAACTTCCAATCACTTTCAAAATATAAGGGCCTGAAGAAAAAAAAAAAAGAGCACCAGTGGATTTTCACTGCTTGCTTAAAGTATTAGTATAACGTTCCAATTTCCTAGCAGCAAAAGCTGCAAAGGACAGCAGGAGTGAACTAACTGCTCCTGAAGAAAAGGTCATGTGCACTGAAAGAAGGGGCAGACTAGAAGGGAGGACAGTCCCCTGGTGTCCACATAGCTACCTGGGAGACAGCCTTCTAAAACAATGATCTCATCAGTTCTTCCTGAAGCTTGCACAACACCAGGACATGAAGGGCATGATTCTCTTTCTGGTGGAACAGCAGGACAGCGGTAAAGAACACTTCTCATTTCAATGTTTAAGAAAAGGGACTCACGAAGCTCAACTTCTCCATGACTGATACGACCAAAAGGAATCATATTTTACAAACGAAGAAAGCAAAATGTAGTTTTTCTCTGAGTCAATGGAGCTAGTAAGTTGAAGACTGGAAACTAAACTTGATTTTCTATTTTTTCCTTATACTAACATTTTGGGAGGAATTCTATTCTATGAACAAGGTGTTTTAAACTGAGTTGAATTTGCCTTTCTGCCATATTGTAGTATATAATGATGCTGATTCATTTTAAAGTGGGATGTTAACATATTAATAGTTCAACCATACATAGCAGGAAAAAAAAAACTAAAACAAAAATGAAGGGTCCAGGGGGCAATTCAAGACAAAAGAGACAAATGTATGATAAAGGGCAGAACTGAGTGCCAGAGAGACAGCATAATGGTTGTACAAACAATTTCCATGCCTGAGGCTCTGATACCCCAGGTTCAATCCCTAAAACTACCAGAAGCTAGAGATGAGCAGTGTTCTGGTAAATAAAGACATATAAAAAAAATCAAAAATCAAAAAGGACAGAGCTGAATTTTATGTGGTGGATCTGATGTAGTATAGACAAGAGTTAATTTTAAATGATGTATACCTGAATCTAATAGCATTATAATGCAACTATCACTTCAATACAAACAAATCAAATAAGTAAAATGCCACAGTACAAAAAAGAAGTGAAATAAAGATTTGGCAATCACAACTTTCTCTTTCAATCCAAGACAAAAAGTAGAGTCTGTCTGAAACAAGATTCAGTTACTTAAGTTCAGACTGGAAGCTTTCTTTAGTGAAACAGGCAGAGAGTTAACTCTTATTTTATTTTATTTTATTTTAGTATTTAATGAGACAGTAGGATCCCAGAACCACTACTGGCATTGTTTTCAGTCCTGAGGTTAGACAAAGAAAATGTGCTAGTGTAAGAACTGTTTCATAACTGCAGTTTATAAAAACAGTTAACTAAGATGTCAATCTACACAGCTCCATTTTCTGAACTTTTCTGCACTCTTCCCTTGAACCTTCCTCCTAGTATGTATTTAATTCTTGCTTTCTCAGAAAATCTCATAAATGATTATCTCTGTTCCACAGGAGTTCGAAACAAGAGATAGATGACATGAGATTCATCTCATTGATGACGAGAAATAACAAAGAGAATTGAGTCCTAGTCAATGTCTAAGCCACGACTGTCTCTTTCCAAGGATTCTCTGGGGGAAAGAAGGTAAGATGTGATGGACAGTTGTTAGCAGAACATCTGCGTCAGTGGGTTTGACTCATGGTTGCTACTTATAAGTTATTTCTTTTGAGGAAAGGACAATGAAACAAACTCATTCTCTTGATTCTTCACTTTAAGAAAAGTAATTTAAGATTTTTTTTTTTAACTTAGAGTTGTCCAGTGGAAAAGCAACTTTGCAATGAGAATTTGAGAATCAAGTTTACCTTCTTCAACTGCATGGATTAGCTGAAGGAATTGTGGTCTTGGTAGAACAACAGAGGTCAGTGCTGGTGACAATAAACTTAATGTCTCCAAAAACTCAGTATGGTGAAGGTGGCCTGGGACTCTAGAACTTGGACCCAAAAGAAAACAGTGGCATATCAGGTTGTAAATGATGGCACCTAAAGTTATCCATCATTTATTCATTCATTCAACAAATACTTAAGTGCCGGCTATGACTGAGAACTATTTTAAGTGTCTGAATAAATAAGTAAGCATAATGAAAGAGTTCTTTGTCTTATGCCCTGAGAGAACCTACATTCTACTTTGGAGAGAGCAACAATTAGTTATAAATAATTGAATAACTTAAGAGGCTTTAAATGTTACAGCACAAAGAAAAAGTAGAGCAGGTTAAGGGAATAATGAATGTGGAAAAAGTGGTGTAGGACTGTAGCATGCCATCCTTAGGAAATTATTCACGAAAATACTACTCAGTGTTGCTTTTGAATACTAATGAGGTGCTTGTATACTTCAGTCTTTCTAAAAGCAAAGGATGAGAAGGCTTCAATGCAGATTCGAGGTCAAGTAAAGGAGAGAGGGAAGAAAAAAAAACGGATGGCAATGCCTTAGACTTCAGTGCAGTTCTAAGAAGAGTTCATTATGGTCATCAGTGAGTTATTTGGCCAGTTTGACCATTGAAACAGTTCTGTATCTCCCAGAAAAAAAATGCCCTAAGATTCTTCAATCAATCAGTCACTCAGTCATTGGCTAAGAGTAGCCTATGGAATGGTGGTCTCTGTTTCAACACAGTGTGATGTTCAGAGTAAAGCAGTTGGGGCCACCAGACACAAATCACTATCCTGTTACCAACAACATAAGTGACAAGCTCTCATGGCCATCACAAACAGTATGGTAAACTTCTTTTTTCTTCCACTTTTAGCATCCATCCCTCTTCATCTTACCCAGGCCCCAGTGGGGACTATAGTTCCTCTCTTTTTCAGTCTGGGGAAAACTAGCAAACTTGGGGTTGTGATCAGCCCTCACTTTTACCAGTCTTTTCAGTTACTTTAATATTCAACAGAGGTGCAAAAGATCAGAAGTGCAGAAAGCAGATTCACTCAAGAATCAAGACCAGGAACCAGCTTAAGCACATTAACCCATGCTGAATTACAGCAACCAGTGCTTACCTGCATGTATCTACCAGATCTGCATTATAGTCCTGAGTGTTCACACACTCCTAGGAATCTTCGTTGTTCTTATGCCCATTTTATGAGGAGGGTTTGGTAACAGAATTACCCCAGTAACAACTAATATGCCTTGACTAGTATTTCCCTGTCCAACGATATGGGGAAAATCAGTGACAGTGGGCCAGTTTTTCTCTCTTTGTAACTTTAATCTTGTCCAGAGGGACTCAAAGATTAAAAATGGAGGAAACAGATTCATTCAACAATGAAAGCCAGGGAAATCTTGCCAGTAGTTCCTGCTACATAGAACTTGCTTCTGGGAGTTAGTGGTAGCTCAGCGGGCTAAGAGCACATGGTGCGAAGTGCAAGGACCTGCATTAAGGATTCCGGTTCAAACCCCAGCTCCTAATCTGCAGGGGAGTCACCTCACAGGTGGTGAAGCAGGTCTGCAGGTGTCTGTCTTTCTCTCCCCCTCTCTGTCTTCCCCTCCTCTCTCCATTTCTCTGTCCTATCCAACAACAGGTGACATCAACAACAACAATAATAACCACAACAAAGCTACAACAAGGGCAACAAACTGGAAAAAAAGGCCTCCAGGAGCAGTGGATTCATGATGCAGGCACTGAGCCCCAGCAATAACCCTGGAGGCAAAAAAAAAAAACACCTTGCTTCCTGTCTTTTTCAAGGTCTGGTTGCTTATGACTCTCTTTGACTCTATAACTTGGAACATGTTTACAACAAATTTTTTATTTTGCTTAAGATAGCTAGAAGCAAATTCTTTGTTGCTTACAAAAAATCTTATTTGGAAAAAAAAAAAAAAGATATATGCTATAGAGAACAGAGCTGATAACCTCACCGAAACTTGAGATCAAGCCCTCATGCCTAATCCGCCATGTTCACATGAGATGCCAACACTGAGAAATCTATCTCAAGACAATTGTTTCATGAAAACCATAGGCTCATAAACACTTCTCATTTATGAGTATACACGTTTCCTTTCAACAAAAACAGAGTTTGAGCCTATACATGTATTTGTAATATAACAATTCAGAATTTTCCTCAAGTAGTTGAGATTTCTATTTAAATATTCAGTCTAACAGATTTGGTACTTTCAGCTTCGGAGGTCAGCAAACTATTTCTATAAGGATCAGATAGCAAAGGATTTGTCTTTGCATTTCATGTAGTCTCTGTGTCAACTATTCGACTTGAGTGTAGCAATAAAATGAATGAGCAGAACGGCTTTCCAACAAAACATCTTTAAGAAAAAAACACGCCTGTTGTCAGAGATAGTCATAGTTCACGATGTACTCCTTGCCTGTACTTCTCCTCATCACGCAGAAGCCCACATATTACTGCACTGTAGACAGGAGCTGATTCTTGATTGCTTGCAATGTTTCACTAGAGTCAATATTAACAGCATAGTTAGGAACCAGAGCCAGTTTTAGTCCTTACAGTAATCTAAGATCCAGGTAAAGCCATTTTTTTAGATAGGAGCTAGATCATGAATATAATTGTGGTACATTCTCAAAGTTTCATCTGGGCAAATATATATATATTTTAAGCTCAAGTAATTTTCTCCCTCTTTAATTACAAGACTAACTACATTTAATCACCTTCACTTGAAAAGTTTCTGTTCGTGATCTAGAGGAATCTCTGACAAAGCTTTACTTTCAGTTCCATGAATAGAAGCTACTTTGTAGATTCTAACACTGTGGCTCAAAATAAATAAATAAATAAATAAATAAATGCAAAGATTAGAAAAATGAGGAGACTATGCAATGAAGAGCCCAGGAAGAATCAAGTCAAAGCACCTCAAAGTGAATCCATGTGAAAGCTTTTACTCTGGCAATCTCGTGAATGGAGAACAGCTAGCTTTCTGAATCATTAGAGATATTATACAAAGTGAAGTGACACTAGGCAAAATGGCATTTCTTTTGTGCCTCAAAACACATTCTGAGTCTAACTTTTTTTTTTCTTTTAGTACTATCTTTTCCTTAGTCGTATTGTTAGCAAGACTTCTTTTGCTATTTGGTCTCTACTATACTTCAGAAACAAAATGCCTTCTTTTGTTTAAGTGGCAGAACAAAATGATTCAAAAGATAATTTAGTGGACTCAAAGAATTCTGAGGAAGTATAACAGTTGAAGATCAGCTCTCCTTATGAGACATGAAAGCAGTTTTCCATTTATAGCTTGGTTATACTGTCAGTTTGCAGAGCTGCTCCAAGCATTAGGATATTTTTTCTCACTTGATGTCATTTTTAATAATGATGTTTCTTTGATCCTATCATCAATGCTCAGAGGATTCACAAATATTACAAACACACACACACACACACACAGCCCCAAGTCCATGCCTCAAACTTCCCTCCTCTCTCACCTCAATATCAAAACATCTACTCAACTGAGAATCAAAAGACAAGGCAGTGATTCTATTGCAGGTAAGCAACTGACACTTTTTTATGACACCTTTCTCCCTATTCCCACAAACCAAAAGGATGACCAACTCCTGAGAAATCTAGTAGTAGTCTTTGAAACCCATTCAATCTTTACGAGCCACATCATAGACTAAATCGGGGTTTCTGGGATGTTAGTCTGCATCAGAATCCTCTGGAATTGCTTGTGAAACACAGATGGGGATGACAGATTGACGACAAGAGTTGACTCAGGAGATCTAGCAGAGTCCATCATTCCTCTTTCTTGTACGTTGCCGGGAATGCTACTACTGGTGTTAACTCACATTGTGAGTACCATTGCTCTGAGTGCTATGGATTAACCACCTCAGGTAACAACAAAACTGACTCTTGTAAGATGAAAGACTATATGACTGGCCTGCTTAGAACTCAGTGACTGTATTTACTTAAGTACTAGAGTCTTGAGTGAGATGATTCCTTCCTGCCTTACCATCTTGTTGCCTGTTGTCCAATGAGAGTAAACTTTTCTCCAACAGGACAGAATCTTTGCAGAGTGAATCTTGGTAAGGGGATCATGTTTGTCTAGTTAGCTAAAGAAGTTTGGGAGCTACTCTCTTCCCTGATCCAGCTTTCTGGTCCTTTTCCCAGCCATGACATTATTTCCTCAGACAATAACTTGGATCCACTGGCATATCAGATTTCAGGCTCAGGGGCAAAAAGAAAAAGAAAAAAAAAACTAGTATAACCACAGGCCCTTTGGAATTTAACTAAAATATGCCTACTTGCTATCTACAAAATGGAGGACACCCCCCCCCCCAACTCTTCATCTGCACTATTCCAGCCTTCAGGTCCATGGTTGTACAACAATTTGTTTGGCTTTGTATGTTAACTCTCTTTTCAGCCACCAGGTTCCAGGTGGTAGGATGATGCCAACCAGACTTCCCTGGACAGACACCCCCACCAATGTGTCCTGGAGCTCAGTTTCCCCAGAGCCCTGCCCCACTAGGGAAAGAGAGAGACAGGCTGGGAGTATGGATCCACCTGCCAACGCCCATGTTTGGTGGGGAAGCAATTACAGAAGCCAGACCTTCCACCTTCTGCATCCGACAATGACCTTGGGTTCATACTCCCAGAGGGATAAAGAATAGGAAAGCTATCAGGGGAGGGGATGGGATACAGAGATCTAGTGGTAAAATTGTGCAAGGCTGTACTCCTCTTATCCTATGGTTTTGTCAATGTTCCCTTTTTATAAATAAAAAATAAAAAAAAAAGAATTAGCATCCTCAAATTCACAGCTGTAAAGTATCAGGGGCACAAGGACCAAGCCTCTAGTTTCCAGAATAATGGGTGAGAAGGGTAGACAGGAAAATAAAGGGCCTTGCTTGTTGGCTTCGATGTACACCAAGCGCCAGAACAGAAGCTATGCAGTGTAATCCACTCCACTGTGCACACTCCCTGACGCTATTGAGTGGAACCGTCTAACAGAGATACACAGTGTGTAATATCTCCATAGTTGGATCCAAACTCTGGAACAGTTCTCTCAGGGCACTGTTAAAACAGGTTCTGGGTTTGAGTCCTTAGTTGATTCTTATTTATTTATTTTTATTATTGGATAGAGACAGAAATTGAGAAGGGAGAGGGAGACAGAGAGAGGGAAAGTGACAAGAGAGACAACTACTGCAATGCTTCACCACTCCTGAAGCTTTCCCCCTGCGGATGGGGACCAGGAGCTTGAACTGGGGTCCTTGAGTACCATAATGTGTGTGCTTAACTAGATGCACCACCACCTGGCCCCCTTTGTTTATTCTTGAATAAAGTCTTGTAACATCTGAATTTGTTACTCAGCTAGCAATCATTCTGCCTAGAAAACATTTATTCTTTACTGCACGTTGCTAATTTCTACCCACCCTTCAAAATTCAAATGAAACATTAGTATCTTGATTAAGTCCTTTACACTCCAGATTTCGCTGGACCTCCTTGTTATATTCTCCATAACTGTTTCTAATTTGCCTGTAAGTGACTGAATAGGTCCATAAGATAATTTGGTGAGTCTCAGTATAGGAAACATCACAGGTCTTCTTATTTACAAAGCAGAGTTCCTGGCCTAGAAACCTCAGGAGCAATAAAATTTGTGTGGTGAAGGAAACTAATGATGCTGAGATAAATTTCAGCATCACAATAACAGTGCTACTAATTACAAAAGCAGGAACTGTCGTTTATCAAGTTCCCATGTCTTTGTTAAACATTTAAAAGCAATATTTCATTTAAAGTAAAATAAATGGGGGCTTGAGGGATAGCATAATGGTTATGCAAAAGCACTTACATGCCTGAGGCACCGAAGGCCCCAGGTTCAATTCCCAGTACCACCATAACACAAGAAAGAAAGAAAGAAAGAAAGAAAGAAAGAAAGAAAGAAAGAGAGAGAGAGAGAAAGGAAGCCAAGTGATGATTTTTGCTATTATTGGCACCTTATAACTGAGAAAACTGAAGCTTGTTCATTGAAATTAATTGTTCCACAATATTTAGTTCAAATGTTTTTACTGATAGAGCTTTTGTCTAGTAGATGTGCACTTAGATTGTAATAATTATGATGGCTAGCATTTATGTAACTATGTTTTCTATCACTTTGTCATATTCTCTTAACAGTTTTAAAATTAAATATTACCTCTGCCTCTTAGGGGAAAATTAGCTAAACACAAGTGAATGACTTGCTATGGTTTCATTCAGCATGTCAAGTCTTTACACACAAAGCACATCATTTTTTTTTTCCCACTGAGGCACTCTGGAAATGATTTAAAAAAAAAAAACTGTCTAGTATAAGATGATGATTTTTCTTTACTACAGTTATGCTCTTAAATATGTATGTATCCCACAATGTAAATATTGGCACATTCTGCCAAGTTGCTGAAGGCCAGCAATGAGTCTGTATCTTAGCTTTTCTCTACTTTGAGAACTCACAAACCCAAGTGTCTAAGCAGTGCCAGTTCCCCCCTCCTTCCACAGAGGCTGTTCCCATTATCTTCAGCACCAAGCACAAGGACCCACTGCGCTATATGCTAGATGCAGCATTTATGTCCCTTAGTGGCTGTCTCTCCAGTCATTCCTCCTGTGCCTTTTCCTATCAGCATGCTCTGGGGAGGTGCTCACCTCTCCCTGGCTGCCTAATGTCTTCCCTTCCTTTGAACTTACAATGTGAAGACCTCCCAGAGGCAGCTGCCACAGAGCTAAGATAATTCTGCAATAGACCATGTCTAGGTTAAGTTTCACACTGTGTTTTGTTTTTCTTTCCTTGTATCATGAGTTTCACCTATAAATGTGATCATCTGGAATTCATACTTCTCATTCTAGATGACTTCATTTAACATTATTCCTTTAAGTTCCATCCAAGATCAATTAAAAGAGAGAGAAAAGAGAGAGAGAAAGCAGACGGAAGTCAATAAACGTATCTTCATATCCTCTAGTCTCTAATTCCACATCCCTAAATCAAGACCCCTCAGAACAACCTGACCACTTCCCACACAGATAAATGCTGATTTATCAACTCAGCAGGAAATACCAGAAGGTCACTGCCTCTACCAGGGCATTCAAAAAGGTTTTCCAAATATGAAAAGAGGAAAAACATTCTAGCACTGGGCCAACTGCATTAAAATTGTTCTGCTTTATATCTTAACTCTTTTTCAGCCACCAGGTTCCAGATGCCACCATGATGCCAACCTGACTTCCCTGGGCAGATGACCCCACCAATGTGTCCTGTAACCCCACTTCCCCAGAGCCCCACCCCACTGGGGAAAGAGAGAGACAGGCTGGGGGTATGGATCCACCTGCCAACACCCATGATCAGCGGGGAAGCAATTACAGAAGCCAGACCTTCCACCTTCTACACCCTATAGTGACCCTGGGTCCATACTTTCAAGGGATGGGATATGGAGTTCTGGTGGTGGGAATTGCATGGAATTGTACCCCTCTTATCCTATGGTCCTGTCAATATTTCCATTTTATAAATAAATATTTAATAAATATTAAAAAAAACGAAAATAAAGAGGACAAGAAGTTCTCAAGTCTAAAGAAACTTGAAAGATGAAGAAATTATTGAATTGAAACAAGAGCAAAATGGATTTATAGTAGATAACAAAAATCAGCTTACATAGCATCTCCAAGCAGCACAGAGCTTCAGTTGAAACAGGGACTGTTTTATTCAATCACCAAGCATCTCTTTAGCAATTCTTTTTTTTTTTTTTTTTTAGTGTCTGTAGCACCTTTTTTTTAAAATAATTTATTTCTTTATTGGGGAATTAATGCTTTACATTCAACAGTAAATACAATAGTTTGTACATGCATAACATTCCCCAGATTCCCATTTAACAATACAACCCCCACTATGTCATTTATCATCCTTCATGGACCTGTATTCTCCCCACCCACCAACCCCAGAGTCTTTTACTTTGGTGTAATACTACAATTCCATTTCAGGTTCGACTTGTGTTTTCTTTTCTAATCTTGTTTTTCAACTTCGGCCTGAGAGTGAGATCATCCCATATTCATCCTTCTGTTTCTGACTTATTTCACTCAACATGATTTTTTCAAGGTCCATCCAAGATCGGCTGAAAACGGTGAAGTCACCATTTTTTTACAGCTGAGTAGTATTCCATTGTGTATATAGACCACAACTTGCTCAGCCACCCATCTGTTGTTGGACACCTGGGTTGCTTCCAGGTTTTGGCTATTACAAATTGTGCTGCCAAGAACATATGTGTACACAGATCTTTTTGGATGGATGTGTTGGGTTCCTTAGGATCTATCCCCAGGAGGGGAATTGCAGGGTCATAGGGTAGGTCCATTTCTAGCCTTCGGAGAGTTCTCCAGACTGTTCTCCACAGAGGTTGGACCAATTTACATTCCCACCAGCAGTGCAGGAGGGTTCCTTTGACCCCACACCCTCTCCAGCATTTGCTGCTGTTACTTTTTCTGATGTATGACATTCTCACAGGAGTGAAGTGATATCTCATTGTTGTCTTGATTTGCATTTCTCTGACAATCAGAGATTTGGAGCATTTTTTCATGTGTTTCTCGGCCTTTTGGATCTCTTCTGTGGTGAATATTCTGTCCAAGTCCTCCCCCATTTTTGGAAGGGGTTATTTGTTGTCTTGTTGACTCTGGCAAGCTCTTTATATATGTTGGTTATTAAACTCTTATCTGATGTATGGCATGTAAAGATCTTCTCCCATTCTGTGAGGGGTCTCTTGGTTTGGGTAGTGGTTTCTTTTGCTGTGAAGAAGCTTTTTAATTTGATGTAGTCCCATAGGTTTATATTTGCCTTAGTCTTCCTTGTAATTGGATTCGTTTCATTGAAAATGTCTTTAAAATTTATGCAGAAAAAAGTTCTGCCAATATTTTCCTCTAAGTATCTGATAGTTTCTGGTCTCACATCCAAGTCCTTGATCCACTTGGAATTTACTTTTGTATTTGGTGAAATACAGTGATTCAGTTTCATTCTTCTGCATGTTTCAACCCATTGTTTCCAACACCATTTGTTGAAGAGACTCTGCTTTCCCCATGTAATAGTCTGGGCCCCTTTGTCAAAGATTAGATGTCCATACGTGTGGGGCCTCATTTCTGGGCTCTCAATTCTATTCCACTGGTCAGTGTGTCTCTTTAGCAATTCTTACGTATCAAGGACTTTTGTAGATACTATAGTAACATAGCACCAGAAAGAAAGGTCACCCTCGTTGTGTACAATTCCACACAAAGATGAAATAATATAGTCATAGAGAATGAAATAATAGAGTTATAGAAAATGCTACATCTTATTTCAGGCTTCTATAGCAAAGTATCATACACTAGGTGGCTGATAACTAAAAAGCATTCCAAGCATTTCTGAAGGCTTGAAGATCAAAGTCAGTGGGCAGTCACGGCTGGGTTCCGACGAGCGGCCTTCTTCCAGATTGGAGACTGGTTTGTATTACATATTATTATATCCTCACTTGGTGGAGTGAAAGCAAGCCATCTCTCTGGACTCGGGCAAGGACACAAGTTCCATTTGTTAAGGACCCTGCCACCACCATCTACTGCGCTGTCAGAAAAGTCATGACACGTCAGCAGAAAAGGCAGTGGTACACCCAGTTAAGCAAGTACATTTTTTTTTGCCCCCAGGTTTATTGTTGGGGCTCGGTGCCTGCACTACGAATTCACTGCTCCTGGAGGCTATCTTCCCTTTTGTTGCCCTTGTTGTTTATTGGTGTTGCAGTTACCATTACTGTTGTCGTCATTGTTAGACAGGACAAAGAGAAATGGAGAGAGGAGGGCAAGACAGAGAGGGGGAGAGAAAGAGAGACACCTGCAGACCTGCTTCACCACCTGTGAAGCGACTCCTTTGAGGTGGGGAGCCGGGGGCTCGAAATGGGATCCCTACGAGGGCCCTTGTGCTTTGTGCCACGTGCGCTCAACACGCTGCGCTACGGCCCAGCCCCCAAGCAAATACAATTAAGTGCACATGTTACCATGCATAAAGACTCAGATTTGAGCCCCTGCTCCCACCTGCAGGGGGTGAGCTTCATGAGCAGTGAAGTAAATCTGCAGCTGTCGCTCTTTCTTCCACTCTCTCAACCGTCCCCTCTCAATTTCTCTTTGTCCTATTCAGTTAAAAAATAAAACTGAGGGAGTCAGGCAGTAGCGCAACGGGTTAAGTGCACATCACACAAAGCGCAAGGAGCAGCATAAGGATCCTGGTTCGAGCCCCCGGCTCCCCACCTGCAGGGGAGTCGCTTCACACGCGGTGAAGCAGGTCTGCAGGTATCTGTCTTTCTCTCCCCCTCTGTTTCCCCCTCCTCTCTCCATTTTTCTCTGTCCTATCCAACAACAACGATTTCAATAACAACGACAATAATAACTACAACAACAATAAAAACAAGGGCAACAAAAGGGAAAATAAGAAATATAAAGAAATAAATAAATAAACCTCACATTTCCACTATAAAGCCTATATTTCCCCCAGTCCTAGAACCTTAGGGTGGGGCCCACTTTCCTGCATGCTTCTCCCAATTCTTATCAAATAATAGTGTATCCACTGATCGCAACCTAATCAATGCAATGAGTGCCACCTCATCATGGTTCACTTCAGACTGTGTCCAGAGACTTCAGGTGTGGAATGACAACCCTTCAGCTTCATTACTTGGGAGAGACCTTTCCTTTCATAGGATTCTCTAATTCCATTCCAGGTGGTCCACTCCCCTATGGAGTCCCCAAACCTAGATATAGACCAGGTTCTGTGAGAGAGAGCATATGTTCACACAAGTCCATAAACCAGGGCAAAATATATACCTGAAATCACAAGTACAAAAGAGTCTGTGAGTGAAATCAGGGTCAGGCACCTGATTTCTCTTGTCACTGTGAGGATCTGAAGGGAACAGGGAGTTTATGCTAAGTATATAAAGATATCTCCTACTGGGAGTCGGGCGGTAGGTAGCACAGCAGGTTAAGCTCACGTGGCGCAAAGCACAAGGACCTCCATAAGGATCCCGGTTCGAGCCCCCGGCTCCCCACCTACAGGGGGTGTCACTTCACAAGCAGTGAAGCAGGTCTGCAGGTGTCTGTCTTTCTCTCCCCCTCTCTGTCTTTCCCTCCTTTCTCCATTTCTCTCTGTCCTATGCAACAACATCAATAACAACAACAATAATAATAATAGCCACAACAATGATAAAAACAACAAGGGCAACAAAAAAGGAAAATAAATAAATAAAATATATTAAAAAAAGATATCTTCTACTAAAGATACTAAATGACAAGAATATTCAGAGCCTGGAAACTCAAGTCACACATGCCCCACTCTCAGAAAGATTCTGGTCTTCGGTTTAATGATCTATTGTTATTGTCTTAAAATTCTTTAAAAATATTTTTTTATTTATTTTGTTTATTATTGGGTAGCGACAGAGAAAAATTGAGAAAGGATGGGGAAGTAGAGAGGAAAAGAGACCGAGAGATGCCTGAAGCCCTGCTTTAGCAGTTGTGAAGCTTTCCCCCACAGATGGGGACCAGGGGTTTGAACCTAGGACCTTGTGCATTCTAATGTGTGAGTTTAACCATAATACATTACTGCCTGGCCCCCCTGAATTTTTTTTTTTATGAAAAATTTTTGTTTTGGGCAAATTGCTGCTCTTCATTTACATGTGAAATTCTTAGGATGGGCAGTGGCACATCTGGTAAATGTACATGTTAGATGTGAAATTCTCTATTTCACATTAAATCACATTAAATCATAATTAAATCATAATTTAAAAAAATTAAAAGATAAAGCAGGGATTGACTTTTAGGACTGCTAAATGTAATAGTTTGATCATGACATTGAATAAATATGTCTTTTAAAAGTCCTCTGTTGGATGCATTGTTATATGGAAAACTGGGAAATGTTATGCATGTACAAACTACTGTATTTACTGTCTAATATAAAACATTAATTCGCCAATAAAGAAGTGAAAAAAAAGTCCTCTTTTTTTTAAACTGTATTAACTTTATTTATTGGATAGAGACATCCAGAAATGGAGAGGAAAGAGAGGTTACGGAGACACAGAGAGACAGAGATACACTTGCCACTCTGCTTTACCACTCACAAAGCTTCCCCCCTGCAGGTGGGGACTAGGGGATGGGACCAGGGACTTGAACCAGGGTCCTTGCACATTGTAACATGTGTGATAAACCAGGTGTGCCAACACCCGCCTCCTGAGGTTACTAACTTATGAAGTCACTGTGTTAATCAAGAAGTGTGCTGCTTTTGGATGAGAGGAGAGACTCAGGGATCTAGTTAGGCATCAACCTTGACCACTCAGCCTTCACAGGCCAGAGAGAGCAGGACAGTCCCTGATAAAGGCACTCAGGGCCCACCTGCATGTCCGTCTCACTCTGTTCCAATCATCCTCTCTGGAGAGCAGAAGCAAATATAGAACACTTCACTAAAAGAACTGGCATACAACTCTGGCTCATTGATTAAAGAACATAGCCTCCACCATGAGCACAAAGGGGAAAAAGCAAGTTTTCTTTTAAAGTAGCTTGTTCGGATAAATGAGACCAGGTAAACAGCCTACATTTATAAATATAAACCTTGAACCCATGCAAGTGAAAAGATAAACCGTAAGGCAGGTTCTTTGTACAGAGTTTTAGTGAATATTCTTTTTGAAGCTTTTGCTATCCTGCTACAATCATTTTTGAGGTTATCGTAATTGCTTCTCTGAGTTCCACCTCTGAAGGCAAAAAAAAATAGGAATACAAGATTCTAATTTATCAAGGTAGAAGTAAATATATTGAAAAAATCATAATAAAACCATGAAAGCTTCATAAAATGCTTTCTGTTTCAAGCCATGGAAAGTCTCAAGTAAGATCTGAGAAGAACCAGATGGGAGAAAGTCAATGTACATCAGCCACTGACCCAGAGTTCTGACCTAAGGTCCTCTAATATACTTAACTGCAGGATTTATGGGCCGATTGGGTGGCCATACAGCTATAAGGAGTGAAAATTTGACAAGTATCAGAGAGACATTGTCCTCTTGCCTCTTGCTATACAATACACGTGTGCTTTGCGTGTATGTGCGCACGCACACACAAACACACATGTGCGCACGCACACGCACACACACACACATTCACTCAGCATAACTGTTTCTCCAGGTGGAGATGATGAGTTCATTAAATATAATTACACATGGAGGGGTGCTTTTCCCTTTACAATTTAGGGTCTGGGTTCTCTTTTCATTTATCCTTGTGAGCTTGTGGCTTCCTCAATCACGATACCATTACTGCATGGAACACGTGCTATTAAGTGACTTTCTACACTGGGAAACAAAAGGTCTTGCAACTTCTGCCTCGTTAGTGGAACTGTAGATTTCATGGAGCCTTCATGTTACAGAAATTCTGTGCAGTCCTTTAGTCCACTGTCCCCAATGCACAGAAAGAGGAAGGCCATGAAAAAACATGCTTATCTTTTATCTGATGAACTAATCTTATAAAGCTAACATAGATGCCTGACTTAGGCCCAGCACTTTCAAGATGCCAAGAATCTTAGACCCTTCAAAGGATGACATTCACCACCTGAGGAACACCTAACAGCCATCCTTTGATCAGTCCACGGGAAGAAGCGTCACTCTGTCACACACAGCCCGGATTCCTGGTGTACACTGTCATACCACCATTTCTATTTAAGCCACTTCACTGGTGCAAAGACATGGAAGTGGCCCATAACATCACCTGAATTGTGCTTCCTTGACTAGCACTTGGTGAGAATATCATGCCATATATTTTACAGAAAGACATTTCCAAGTTCTCATCTTTGCAAGTTTTTGGGAAACTCACTCTCCATTGGACTCTTCACATAGGCTCCCAAAATTCAGACATAGTTCCCACATAATTTTAGCTGCTAAGAATGCAAGATTGGTGACAAAAGGCTTCATGCCATGCAAAACTAATACCCATGATATTATGGTTTGCAAATCCTGAACTGTTTGCATCTGATTAAAAATTATTGTATTTGTTCCCCTACTACCTTCCTCTTGGTCTGAGCTCCGGTCTGAGTCCATGGGAGGGGTACATGTAAAAATGATCTTGTTCGGCTGAGCATGGTCTTATTCAACTTTAGGATTGGTTTCCTTCTAACCGCAAGTCTATTTTCTATAGCTCTTGCAGACACAGATTTTTGGCTGACTGGTTTGCCTTACTGTATCCTCAATGTGATGAAAACCCATAGACTCCAGTGACTCCCAAGCTGAGAATCCCCACATTTACTGAGCATGCTCCTTCAGATACCACACTTGGCACAAAAACAATGTTTTTATTTTTCATATGTTACATGGATGGGCATGACACGTGTGCTTTAAGATTTGAATACTACAGAAACCCACTTCTATATTCAATGCTAGCAGCCCATTTCTTAAACATTGGAATGTGGAAGTCACATATACCGCACACTGAAAATACTAATTTGGAGAATGATCTGATATTCTACAACCTCAAGACTTTGCTTTTCCTCTATACTGTGCTCCTATTCTAAAATGCCTAGAGAACATAATAAAATATTCTAAAGATCTTTTGCAGAGTTATACTGAATAGCAGTGTCATAGGACTCACGAAGAATACCTTACTTACATAAAAATCTACAGTTAGCAGGAAAGTTATTGTTAGAAGCAGTAGTTTTAAGGAATGTTAGAAGTAGTTTTAAAAGTTCTCTTTCATGCAGTTATTTGTTAAGTGCTTTTAATATAAGTTGTTTGTGGTGTGAGGTGGAAAATTCCTTGCCCTTTTCCCCTTGGAAAACAGGACCTAATCAGTGAAGGCCATCAGTTGCTTTGCAGGTTGCTTGAAGGACCCTGCATAGGGCAAGCCTTATCAGGGCCTTTGCACAGGATTTGAGGAATGCTGCTTTCCCGGATGGGTGCAGCAGAAGGCCGGATGGTTACAGCAGATGGCGGGAGGATGTGGTGACCCTACCTGGCTAGATTCTATTGGTTGTGTGACTTTGCAATGTTTGAAACTAGCCCGCGCTTTGCTTTGAATGGATCATGCTTTCGTTAAGTTTGAAATGATTGGGTTTTTGTGTTCTGTATAGCCTGTTATTGGATGTAGGTTGATAAGGTGATGTGTTCCCCCTCCTGAATGTATTCAGAAATCCTATAAATTGTATGGTTTGAGCCCTGTTCGGGGTCGAGCTTGGTGGACTGCCGCCAGTCACCATCTAGGCCCGGATTCGAATTCGTGAGTAAATATCTTTGCTTCCTTGCAGTGGATGGTGGTTAATTCTCGCTCTGTAACAGTTATGTTTTTTACTGCAATTATCAAGCTCGAGGTTGAGTAGCTCGAGGTTGAGAAAGGTCTTGAGGAAATCTTCAATCCCTTTGTCTTCTGGTCATAAGACTGAGTGATGTGCCTAATTTAGACTGTTTGCACAAGAGCAGACAGTGTGTTGCCAATAAGTGAGCATATTGCTGGAAGCAGGTAGGTATTTTAGGTGGCATACATAAATGTTTTACATTTTGCGGTCTCCACACTAGTTTCAGTGTGTGCTAGGACAAAAATAGGTAGCTAGCACATTAAACCTACCTTTTAGATACTTTGAAAGGAATACTTAAGATACCACCAGACTTCTTCCTTTCCTCTCTCTCTCAGTCTCTCTCTATACATATTTCTTTCTTTCTCACTCTTCGCCTACTATTGTTCCTTTCAAGTCTTTTTTCATTTCTCCTTTTTTTCTTCTGCATTTCCAATCCAAAAGAATTCTTCTAAATTTCCAGATTCTCTCCCTACTCTCCCATACCTTTTCTTACTTATTGAATAATTTAGCTATTCAGCCTCTGATTTGCATTTGAATATCTACCTAGCAGCTGAGTAAACAAAGGATTTCTCTTTGGAGGCATGGGGGAGGGAAGTAGACTACAGATAAAGTGTTTCTGTTGTTACAAATGTTTATTTTTAAAGTCCATAACACAGAAAGTTGAAAGTCTAACTACATTTAGAAAATAAGAAAACCAATAGATTCAGCATTGTTTATTCTAAGCATTTTACCATGATATATATGTATATAAGAATCGAGTAAATACAGGTGGAAATAAGTAAATGTGAAGGGCCTCCATTGGTCAAGAAGATGAACAAGGGAGAATCATGCTGATGACAGACTGAGAACTGTGGCCTAAATCAATTACCCATATTTAAATCATTTTATTCCACATCACAGCTTCCTCATCAGTAAATACCAGACAATTCATACTTACTTTGGAGCTTTAGTGGGATAATTAAATAAAATCACATAGAGGCTTGAAATATGAGTGGGGGAAAAGTAAATATACTAAAAAACATGAAGTTCAGGAAGCACATAATAGTAAGAGGAAAATCTTGAAGGTGTTATGGGAAGGGTTGAATTTGTGAAGTGAATGTGTTATCTACAGTCTTGTCAGAATCAAAATTCTCTTTTGCACATATATTTCTGCTTCCCTCTTGTTTAGTTCAGACTGAAAATCATCATAATAAACCTGACCTAGCTATATCAATTATTTTCAGAAAAGCAACATGATGTGTTTCCAAGAGCAGCCTAATGGAAAATAAAAGTGGCACAGCCTTTTTAAAATGATATGCCTCTCAGGATGCAAAGCCCCAATGATGAGAATCAACCAAAAAAGAAAAAAAAAGAAGAAGAAGAAAGTCTTCTCAGATGACTGGTAGAGGGCTCAGCATCTGTGTGAATGTAACAACTCCTATTTCTTCAGAAGTCAGGGAAATGTGCTTTATCCATGACAAGTCCTGTGAGTCAGCGGCAAGATTTTCTGAAATAGTGAGATTTTGAACAAGATAAAATTCAATCTTCCCTCTCAGCATTACACCTTTATTCTTGAAAACGTAATGGGAAACTAAAGCTTCTTAAAAAAATATTAATTTAAAAAAAGACCTGTGTATTAAGTTCTAAGTTCAGGTGAGTAGAAACCAGTATTTTACTTCTGGGAAGCCTGAGGGGGTATTAAAAAGCCATGCTGTGTCTAATGCCACATTGTTAACTACATACTATGCTGTGCAACAGATCACTACACGTTATCCATCTTGCAGCTAGAAGTGGTATTCTGCACTCATTGAGTAATAACTTTTCCACTGCCCCTTGTCCTCAACCCCCCCCAGGCATCATTCGATCAATATGTTATGATTCTATAAATGTGACTATTTTTGATAGCTCATAAAAATAGAAGCAGGCAGTATCTGTCCTCTGTGTCTAATTTATTTCATTTAGCATAATGATAGCAGAAGAGAGCTCAGATTGAATTCCCCCTGCCCCCACAAACAGCTAAAAAAATGCAAGAATAATTTTGGAGATGTTGGGTGAGCAAAAGATTTTGATCATGGGTAGATGCGTATATACAAACTCCTCAATGCACATATATTAAATGTATGAAATTTAGTGTCAATACAGCACAAAAAAGATAAGGAAAGCTATGCTAGATGCTGGACAATACCACTACAACATCATCACAGACACTAGAGCACATTTAACATCAATGTCTCATGCCTATTGAATGGCAACAGTGCCAACGATCATTGAGTCAAACACCCTGAAAAGATCTGGTGAGAGAGTATCACCCCTGCTACCACATAAAATCCCTACTAAGAACCAAGAACCTTGGGGGTCAGAAAACGTCCTACTGTTTTGGTTTCTTCACTTACTAGTTTCCAATCCTGGGATTAAATACAAAAGCAAGCAGGTCTCGTAGATTAATTTTTAGTGCTGCGCCTGTCCCTGCAAGGCTGTTGGGAGTCCTAATCCCCAGTATCTGTGTGTGTGAATTTATTTAGAGATAGTCTTTATACAAGCAATCCAGTTAAAATGGAGCCATTAGGGTGAACACTAACTACTCTCCCATGGCTGGTGTCCTGACAAAAGATGGGAAACGAAGATGAATGTATTCACACAAAGTGAAAATACTAAGGAATATTGAAGACTGCTAGCAAAACCCCCAAAACTAAAGAAGACTGTTAAGACTACATTGTTCCTCACATCTGTCAAAGAAAGTAATCTAACCGATCCCTTGATCTAGGACTTTGGAGCTGTGGGGTCCTCTGACACTGGATTTATATTGTTTAAATTGGCTCATTCTCAGCTGGAGGGATGTTGAGAATGACTATGGTGGCTTAGAGATGATCTGACCCAAGGTCTGACAAGTGGGGAGAAGGCAACAGACATTTTGTGGTTTTGCCTGTTTATAAACACCAGAAGGAGAAACTCTTTTTTTTTTTTTGTCTGCTTTTGAGGAAATGTGGTAGCACAGAAGAGGAAATGTGGGTAGGGGTAGATAGCAGAATGGTTCTGCAAAGAGACTTTCATGCCTGAGGCTCCAAAGTCCCAGCTTCAACCCCCTACACCACCATAAGCCAATGAGCAGTGCTCTAGTGAAAAAATTAAACATTTTTTTTACAAAAGAAGAGGAAATGTGATAGCACAGAAGAGGCTACATTTCTTCTTCTCAGAGAATTCCTTTGCTTCTGTATATGAAGCAGCTATGATTCTCCCCACACTGGAGATGCTGATGGTAGGAGATGCCTTGATTACTGGTGTGATGAAGGGGGAGGCAAAAAAAATGAGAGGAAATCTTACAGTGTTTTTAAGAGAGAAGGAGAGTGAGCTTACTTAGAGAGCAATTCCAGTCAGGAAACTCAGAGATCAGTGCAAACGAAGAGAACATCAGACAGAAAGGTCACATGTGAATCAGTGAGCACAAAGGGGGCTGGGTGGCCTGCTCTCCACTACCTAGTAAGTTCATGTCAACCCCCTCATATTTCAACCATACAAATGACAATTTAGGGAAAAAGAAACAAAAGGCTAGGAGATCTATAATCAAAGTAGTAGCACACAGCTAAAGGGAGTGCTTAAAATACCTGGGGGGTCGCTTCACAGGTGTCTTTCTCTCCCTGTCTTCCTTTTCTCCATTTCTCTCTGTCCTATTTAACAACAATGACAGCAATAACAACAATAATAACAAGGGGGGGGCGAGTGATTCCAGGAGCAGTGGATTCATAGTGAGGGCACCTAGCCTCAGTGACAACCTTGGAGACCAAAAAAAAAAAAAAGAAATACTGAAAGACAAGAATGATGATAGAGACCTGTTTTTGAAAGCTACAAATCCTTTCCTAAAATTAAGATAATTAAGGTAGCAAAAGTCAGAAGCCCACAAAATCATCATCAACAAAAGAATATGACAATGGCACCATAAGCCTCACAATATTGGACAAGGAAGCTAGATCATTATAGGAAATTCAGGAACTGTATCTGATAGGATACGGACAGACAAGACTTCTCACAGCTCTACAAATTTGAGACTTCAAAATCATGACCATAAGTTCTACCACTGAAACAGAAATTCTCTGGGACTTAGAGGGGATTCTGTAGCTGGATCTGAAACCAGTTAAAATTGAAATGGAACTGCCCCGTTTCTGCTAGTAGTTTGCTGCAAAAAGTCATTAAGGGACAGAATGCTGGGTGAAGCAGATAGCATAATGGTTACACAAAAAGACTCTGATGCCAGAGGGTCAAAAGTCCCAGGTTGAAACCCCCCAGCCTGCCCCCCCCCACCACCATAATCCAAAACTGAGAAGTACTCTGGTAAAAAACAAAAACAATTAAAAACCAAAGAAATGAGATAAAATAAAATAAGCTATAGGATGCTGTTGGAGTTCCCTGAGCTCTCAGTGATCTCAACGAGTACAGCTGTATCCTTTTGGAAATATCTAAACCTCACTGTAGAAAAGAAACTTCTGGAACAAAAACTCTACTTCATCGAAAAACGAAGATTAGGGTAAAAAAAAAAATTACAGGGTTAATTGGTGGTGATGAACATGATTGGGTGCCAGGTTCAAGTCCTGAGTTCTCATCTGCAAGGGTAAAGCTTTTTTTTTTTTTCAACTGAGTAATGGTTTGCAGTACATATACTCTTTTTTTTTTTTTTCTCACCACTCTTGACACCAAAGGTCTATGTCCCCTCAAGAGGAGAAGCTATGCTACAGAGGTCAATCTTTCTCTCTCCCACCCTATCTTCCTTTTCCATTTTGATTTCCATTTGTCTCTTTCCAATAAATACACAAATAAGTAAAATTTTTTTTTAAGTTTCCAATAATAGTGTAGCTGTAGACCACATTAGGGAGAGAGCAGACATCTCAGAATGCAGTAAAAATATCCCATATAAGAAAACAGTAACGAAAAAAAAGACATTTTAGGGAGTCAGGCGGTAGCATAGCAGGTTAAGCTCATGTGGCACAAAGCACAAACACTGGCATAAGGATCCCGGTTCGAGCCCCCGGCTCCCCACCTGCAGGGAAGTCACTTCACAGGCGGTGAAGCAGGTCTGCAGGTGTCTGTCTTTCTCTCCCCCTCTCTGTCTTCTCCTCTTCTCTACATTTCTCTCTGTCCTATCCAACAATGACACTAATAACATCAACAATAATAACCACAACAACGATAAAATAACAAGGGCAACAAAAGGGGGGAAATGGCCTCCGGGAGCAGTAGATTCTTAGTGCAGGCAACAAGCCCCAGCAGAAACCCTGGAGGCAAAAAACAGAAAACGAAAAAAAAAACAAAAGAAAAAAATAAACGAAAATAGTATCTTTAAAAATTGAACCATATAATGTAGAAATCTCTATAAAAAATAACTTTTTAAATGAACTTAGATGATGCGGCATCATCTAAGTTCATTTCCCACGTCTACGCTCCACCGGACCTGCCAATATATGCGGAGATCTTCGCCCACCCTGTCCAACGCTTGACGTCTCGTCACCCAATCTGGTCCCCTACGCCTACACTGAACTTCTCTGTTCCAGACTCTTGGAAACAGAGCTGGCAGTCAGCTGAGGTAAAGAACAAACACCTCATCACAGACCCCTGCAAGCGTCAACCCGGCTTTGACCTAGCACGTTATGATTGGGCCCTCCTCAATCGCTATCGAACAGGCCATGGCCGGTGCGCCGCTATGTTCCATCGCTGGGGAGCCAGAGACGACCCGAACTGCCCCTGCGGCTCCAGACAGACTGTGACCCACATAGTCAACGACTGCCACCTCTCCAGATTCAAAGGAGGCCTCGAAACTTTACATCAGGCTCAACCTGACGCTGTTGACTGGCTACGGAAGAAGGGCAAACGCTAGAAGAAGAAGGGGTTATGCAGACATCACGGTAGAGCCGTACAAAATTATAGATGTCCAGCAGACATTCTCTGGAAGGTTTACACTTCTGTGAAGGATACGTGATGTTCCAGAAGGTATCAAGCAGTAGACCAAGTATGAAATGAGTAAGAGAAGGAGGGAACCACAGGCTAAGGGGTGCATGGATTGCTCATATTGAGAAAGAGAAAGGGAAAAGACAAAATTAACTAAAGGCTACCCTAAGGTTAAGCACACACCCATTTATCCAAACCAGTCCTGCCATTTGCGTGTCTTCAGACAAACAGATGTGGATGAGTCTGTTTTCTTATTTATTTTTTAATGGAACTTTATAGTACTTATGGCTGATGTGTAGATAGTCCTGGACTTGGACTATCTAGAGGAAGGAAAAGAAGTGAGAAATGTTAGATCCGAACATAAAAATCATGAACTCTGCATTAGGCTAATGAAACTTTGCATCGTATGTTAATCTGTGAAACTTACTGTCTTCCTAATCTTTATTTATTTATTTTTTTTAGTTTATTTATTAGTTTAGTTTTTCTTGGTGCTTTTAGTGATCTCCACTTGAAGGGGTTCAAGACTGCGTGCAGCAAGCTCAGACCCATCTGGACTCAGTCCTTTTAGCTCAGCTCTGGTTTATATCCTTAGTTTCATAAATTCCCATCTTTCGGACTTTCTACCAAGAAATTCCTCCTTGGCATGAACCTTTCTGAGTGATGCCATATTTGGAGACTTTGAGGGAGTTTAAAATGGAAGACACTCAACTGGATTTGGAGAGACGAAAACAAGGTGCTTACCTCAAGACAAGTCTGTAGTCAGCATATTATTTCAGACAAAGAACTCCCCTTTCTCTTTGTTCCACCAGATGGCAGTTGTATCACTCCCTCCGAGTCTGAACACTCACAGACAGCTTCCATTTCCTTCTATCTCAGCTTTCTTTTCAATGACTATGGTATTATTAGCCGGAGCTGAAATCCTTTTATTTCATCCTAGTTGCTAGGTAGGCCTTATCTATTGACACTGGGAAGAACACAATGCTCTGATCTCCAGTACCAAAGAACGAGGAATCCTGGTTCTTCCAGAAGGATAGTCTACAGATACGTTTTGACTCTTATGGATAAAAAATTCACATGATCAGGAAGCCCTTCAAGGACAAATAGCTCATAAAATGGAATGAAATTCTCATGTTCACACCCCTCCCCCCAGTTTTCTTCCACACAGGGGCCCAAGTACTAGGTACTGAGGAATCTTGACTAGTACTTGATATTTAGTTCTAGAGGTCAGAGAGTCATCTACAATGCACATAAGGTACAGTCACTGGCCTAATATGTCACAGTGTCAAAGATGAAAAAGTCTGATTAAAATATAATTCATGTAACAAAAACAAAACAAGCAAACAAAAAACCCTAAAAATATTGCGGCAGTTAAGAAGCGCACTTGTGTTTGTCTGGGTTAGATAAAGTGGGATCTGTATCAATAACCAGATGGCTTCCATTTGGTTGTTCTGCCTTCAGTGATGGTGATGACCCTGTCACAAGACAGCTGCTGACTTTCTATTCTTGCCTTGGCATGTGCTCTCAACCAAGTGTGCCACCACCCAGCGCCTATACTTGCCTTTACATTCCAACCCACATGCTATTAGCTTGCTATGGTTTCATGCAATACACCACAGGCAGGAAGCTTACTAAAGAAATTTATCTTCTCTCAGTTTCCAGCTTCAGAAGCTAGAAGTCTGAGATTAAGGTGCCAGTAGGGTTGATTTCTCCTGAATCCTTTTCTTTAGCTAACAAACAAGCAGTCTGCTCACCATTTTTTGTATGAAGTGTGTTTGTCCATAGTGTCTCTCCCTTTTTTTTTTTTTTTTACAAGGGTACTAACAACTGAAAAAGGTCCCTTGCTTATGGCCTCATTTAACCCTAGTCATCTCTGAAAATACCCTATTTTCAAATGCCATCACAGTGGGGTTTAATATATAAAATTTTAATGGTTTAATATATAAAATGGTTAATATATAAAATTTAATGGTTTTAATCTATAAAATTTAATAGGACACAATGAGAAAGAAAAAAAGACAAACTAGAGGGAAAACTATTTACTTTTTGGTGCCATGTACCCAACTAAAATGCATGGAAGGGCTTATGTTACCAAAAGAAAAAATAGGGGTGGGGTGGTGGTGCACCTGGTTGAGCGCACATGTTACAATGCACAAGGACCCAGGTTCAAGGCCCCAGTCCCCACCTGTAGGGGGAAAGCTTCACGAGTGCTGAAGCAGGGCTGCAGGTGTCTCTCTTCCTCTCCATCTCCCCATCCCCTCTCGATTTCTAACTATCTCTATCCAATAAATAAAGATAACAAAAAAAAATTTTTTAAAAAGAAAAAATATGTTTGAGACAGAATGTCAGAAACAGGAAAATATTTTTTAATCAAAACCAAAGGTCTTCTACTGCATGGGTGGGAAACTGTCTCTGATGAGGGTCATTTGGGTATTTAGAATGCCATCTGTGGGCCATATAAAATAATCAACTTACAAATAAGTACTAATGTTGCTATGAAAAAAAATTCTAGATTTAATGAATTTCAAGTCTTGCCTTTGCTTATCTGGGCAAGACCAGACCAAAAATTAAATAAATAAATAAATAAATAAATAAATAAAATTCAGGGGTTTTATATGGCCTAGGGGCCATAAGATCCTAGCCTTGGTGTACTGGTATATTAATAACGGTAACTAACACACCTGATACATAGTTTAATAATCACCACAATGTAAGACACTTATTTTTACATATATTAATTCAACCAAGGTACTAGCTTCTAATTCTAATGCCGCCATTTTGGGGCAGATCATGCTGCTAATAGCTCAAGCAAGGTCATCATCCAAGTCATTTGCGGAACTTCTAAAACAGACTAAATTTATGTGAAATACCATTAAGCTTTAATGAGAGTTCTGGAGCAATTACTGAGTTGAAAGAAGGTGACCTCCACAATTGTCTAGTGAGCACCAATCAAACAAAAGCCGACTCACCGTTCTTCTTGTAGAACATGATTTCACCTTTGAATTCTGTTTTTTCTTCCAGTGACTTTTCTATTTGAAGCATCAGTTGCTCATTGGTTTCAACACCAAATAAAAATTTGCAGCTGCAACTCTTCTGCATGACTTCAGTTCGGGCAAATCCAGCAAGCTCACAGAAGCCATCAGAACAGTAGACTATGGGGAAACCCTTAGCCACCTGGGCATTGGCAAGGATGAAGTTGCTATCTGTAAGATAACAAGAAGACATCTGATATGAGATCTTTTTTTTGTTACATCACAATCTCATTAATAAGTTATGAGCACATGAGTTTAGATAAAAACACTTAGAGGGAGTCGGGCGGTAGTGCAGTGGGTAGTGCCCATGGCGTGAAGTGCAAGGACTGGCATAAGGATCCTGGTTCGAGCCCCCGGCTCCCCACCTGCAGGGGAGTCGCTTCACAGGCGGTGAAGCAGGTCTGCAAGTGTCTGTATTTCCCTCCTCCCTCTCTGTCTTACCCTCCTCTCTCCATTTTTCTCTGTCTTATCTAACAACAACACAGCAATAACTACAACAATAAAACAAGGGCAACAATAGGGAATATTTAAAAAAAAAAACACTTAGAATTCAGACCCTGATGGTCTGAAAAGGAAATACCACAAAATGTAAAATGGCATTGACCAGCAGAAATATGTATTCAATATTAAATTCTGGCTTCAACTTGCATTTGGACACAGAGCCATATATCTCGGCCTGACTTAAGGCACTTATGTAGCTGATAGTAAGATATGGTGACTTCTGACATGGCTTCTGACTGCAAGTTGAATCTTGCACTTTACAGAGAGGTGAATTTGAAGGAATTACTCCCACACTCTAAATAAAGCTCAGTTCCCTTACATTTGACCTCCAGAGGCAACCTTAGAGATACGGAGTTTGTTTAGAATGCACGCAAGCCAGGAATTAAGAAAGAAAAAGGAAGAGTGATAATAAAGAAGCTATAAAAATAAGTTTATTACTATGAACAACAGTGAAATCCCATCTCCCAAGGACTCCTGAAGTTTCTATGTAGACTGGAGCTCAAAAATTTACCACTAAGAGAGAAGTGAAGATCTTTATCTACCAACACATATTCATAGCTCACCAGTTAGGGCGTCAGTATGTTGGCTAAATATAAGTTTCAGGGTTTGCTCAGCAGCAAGATACTAAAAGTCACTGACAAACCAGGAAACTGTTGATGATGTCAATTTTGAGTCAAAGCAGTATTGGAAGAGGACCATGCACAGGTATGCTGAAGTACCACAATGATAAAATGATTAAATATTCCTACCAATTTGCTCCAAGTGGCTTTCTCTAGAAATAGGTACAGTTATCAGCTTTCTCATTTATGTTTGATGTCGGGAAATTGTGAGGATGTGGTTGAGCTTGGCAGGGCTTGACTTGGGGGGACATCCATCCGGACATCCATCTCTGTACTGAGCGGCTGAGCAAGGAGGGACAACCCCCCCCCACCAAGGTTTGCCTCATCTTATCAGACTCCCTGCCTCACCAAGCACCCTGATTCCTAGTACTATGGCCTGCTCCCTTATTATCTACATAATCATTGTTTTGCCTGAAATATCCCCACCCTTTCCATTCCTTTGATCTATCTTCTTTCTATCCTCAAGACCCTCCCTGCCTGCAGGGTATTATTAGTCCTACCAGTTAAAACCCTCGCAACAGTTGCTAAGGAAGTTCCTACCTTTCCCAGCCCCTTTTGCCTTTCTCCACCCCTTTCCTAGCCATTTCCGTTTCTAACTTGCCACTTCTGGTCTGACCTTTAAAAGCCTGGGCTCTCTGATCAATAAAGGATCGAATTGCCTCGCCACCACGAGCTCTGTTCCTGAGTCATCTCCCTCTCGTCACTGAGTGAGTAGCAGCACAGGCTGGCTCCAGTCGCATTCTCTCCAAACCAGAGAGTACATGCCCAGGAAGAGGTACCCCCATGCTAGCCCAACATTTAGTTTTTAAAATTTCATTTCATTGCCTTTATGTATTTGATAGATAATCAGAAATCCAGAGGGAAGGGGAAGGGAGAAAGGAGAGAGACAGAGAGACACGTGCAGCACTGTTTCACCACTTGTGAAGATTTCCCCCTGCAGGTGGGGACTGGGGGCTTGACCGTGGGTCCTTGCTCATTGTAACATGTGCACCCAACCAGGGGCGCCACCACCTGGTCCACTCTCTGATTTAACTTTAGGCAGATTAACATTTTGTATCTGGGAACGTGTGTGTGTGTGTGTGTGTGTGTGTGTGTGTGTGTGTGTGTGTGTGATCACATATATTTCTATATTTACAGACAAATATAATAGTTCACATATATATTTTTTTCATATGCCTACTGAACCTTCCAACATTTAAGACTAAACACCTTAAAGAAGGTTAGCAATAGAAAGACAATCTTGTATATAATATGGAAGGACAGATTCCATTTACTTCCCTATGGCCATCAGAAAAGGAGTAAAGATTTATTCTGTGTGCTTACTACAACATTTTAAAAAATCTTTTAAATATTTATTTATTTTCCCTTTTGTTGCCCTTGTTTTTTGTTGTTGCTCTAGTTATTGTTGTTGTTATTGATGTTGCCATTGTTAGGCAGGACAGAGAGAAATGAATAGAGGAGGGGAAGACATAATGGGGTAGAGAAAGACAGACACCTGTAGACCTGCTTCACTGCCTGCGGAGCGACTCCCCTGCAGGTGGGGAGCTGGGGGATTGAACCAGGATCTTTATGCCAGTCCTTGTGCTTTGTGCCACGTGTGCTTAACTCACTGTGCTACTGCCTGACTCCTACTACAATATCTTAACAGCATGTGTTGTACACTTTCTTTCTTTTTAAAAAAATGGAATACTACTCAGCTGTAAAAAATGGTGACTTCACCATTTTCAGCCGATCTTGGATGGACCTTGAAAAAATCATGTTGAGTGAAATAAGTCAGAAACAGAAGGATGAATATGGGATGATCTCACTCTCAGGCCGAAGTTGAAAAACAAGATTAGAAAAGAAAACACAAGTCGAACCTGAAATGGAATTGGAGTATTACACCAAAGTAAAAGACTCTGGGGTGGGTGGGTGGGTGGGGAGAATACAGGTCCATGAAAAATGATGAATGAAATAGTGGGGGTTGTATTGCTAAATGGGAATCTGGGGAATGTTATGCATGTAAAAAAAAAAAAAAGGAAGAAGAAGTAGAAATGCAAAGCAGAAATTGACTGAGTTTGGAGTATGGCACCAAAGTAAGAAAGCAGAAGTATACTAGAGTTTGCAGTGAGTACCTCCCTAATACTTCCTCTCCACTTTTCCAAGCTTTGGTCCATGATTGCTCAACAATTTGTTTGGCTTTGTATGTTAACTCTCTTTTCAGTCACCAGGTTCCAGGTGTAATCAGGATGCCGGCCAGACTTCCCTGGATTGAAGACACCACCAATGTGTCCTGGAGCTCAGCTTCCCCAGAGACCCATTCTACTAGGGAAAGAGAGAGGCAGACTGGGAGTATGGACCGACCAGTCAACGCCCATGTTCAGCGAGGAAGCAATTACAGAAGCCAGACCTTCTACCTTCTGCAACCCTCAATGACCCTGGGTCCATGCTCCCAGAGGGATAGAGAATGGGAAAGCTATCGGGGGAGGGGGTGGGATATGGAGATTGGGCGGTGGGAATTGTGTGGAGTTGTACCCCTCCTACCCTATGGTTTTGTTAATTAATCCTTTCTTAAATAAAAAAAAATAATAATAATAAAAAAAAAGTCAAAAAAAAATTTATTTATTTATTCCCTTTTGTTGCCCTTGTTGTTTTATTGTTGTAGTTATTATTGATGTCGTTGTTGTTGGATAGGACAAAGAGAAATGGAGAGAACAGGGGAAGACAGAGAGGGGGAAAGAAAGAGAGACACCTGCAGACCTGCTTCACCACTTGTGAAGCGACTCCCCTGCAGCTGGGGAGCCGGGGGCTTGAACCGGGCTGGTCTGCAAGGTCCAGCCGGGGGCTTGAACCGGGCTGGTCTGGTCCTTGTGCTTTGCGCCACCTGCACTTAACCCGCTGCGCTACCACCCGACTCCCACGTTGTACATTTTCATAGCCTACTAACTGCTAGCTGACAGAACCAAAGCCACTTTACACAATTTTGCCCCCAAAAGAGCTGTAACCCCAGATTATAAATTTTAGTGAGAACAGGTACATCCAGACTGGATGAGTCTTCTATTTCCTAGGTCACTGTCTGTGTGCAGAGAAAAGTAAAGACTTGGAATCCACACCAAGAAACCTTCAATGATACACTGTTTTGAAGGCAAGTGAGGGAATTAGATTACCCCAGACTACTACTCACATCTCTAGTAGTTTGCCAAGATATCTATTGACTCTTTACACTACATGTTGGACATTGTGTCAGCTGTAGAGATAAAAAAATGAAAATAAAAAAATAGCTACGTACTGTCACTGACCTTAAAGATGTAATTTTAAATTTGTGAAGTTCTCAACCAAATCCAGAGAAGACTGCCTTGTTATTGGTGTTACTATTTTAATCTCACCAACTCAACATCCCCTGATCATAATCTCTTCCACTCTCCACTCTAAATCTTTGATCAGTAGATTGCTTAGAAAAGATAAATGCATTACATGGAGAAGTGCACAAACATCCCGAAAGAGTTGCTAGTGGGTTTTCAGAAGTCTTTTCAGTCAACTGTTGACATTTACTAACTTCCTGGTACACACCAAGTGAGACTTTTCAACCACAAGCAAATCCTTGGGTGAGATAAAAGACAAATAACGTATAGCCTCTAACTCTAGGGTAGTACAATTTTATTCAAAGATTATATAAACAACAGAAACAGCACTAGACATACATAATGGAAAGTACCAAATTAATGGTCCTACTGAGATTTGAGAAATTAAAGATCCTGGACTTTGAAAGGGTTAGCTAGGAATAAGATAAAAATAGACGGGGATTATTTATCTGAAGCACGCAAAGATTAACAGCAGATGTCTGGATGGAGTAAGCTTAGAAGATAAACAGAAAAAACTAGAATTTGTTACAAAAGAATGACCAATATTACATTTTTTTCCCTAGAGACCTGTTTGTCTATTATTTAACTAGCTATGAGTTTCTTTTGCTCTTATCTATCTGGTGTACATTTTTCTGGCCTTCTTATTTTTGAATTTTCAAGGGATTTATGTTTTATAGTTCTATTTGGTACATGATGTACATTTAAGTTTTGCAAAACTGCAGTATGTCCTTAAGCTGAGACAAGTATATTTATTTTATTAGTGTTATTATATTGAATAGGGTTTTTTTTAGCAATGTAATTTGTATTTTGTCTTCATAGAATTTTATAATTTTCCTTTTCCATACTTAAAAGACGGAAAAAGATCATAGCTAAAAATTTATAACAGTATATAAAAAAACACTTATGGATCATTCACCCAGCAAAAACCTTTGTGTGCACCATACCAATTATATTTCCCCCTTTCATTAGGAAGAAATCCATAACTTAAACTTTTATAATAAACTTTCCTACTTATATAGTTTCTGCCACTGATCTATATATCCCAAGGCGATGCATTGTCTAGTCCATATTTTAAGCATACATTATGGTATTCCATTCTATATATTTCTTAGTGGCTTACTTCTTTCATTAATTTTCTTAACATTTTTATTACTGCTAGTAAGCACACATACAAAAAAAGAGAGAGAGAGAGAGAAGTCCTTCAGAGTAACAAAAAGTATCTGTGGAAAAAAAAAAAAACACTGCTAAATGATCCACAAAATTGCCTGATTCAAATAAGGGTTATAGTGTGTTTTTAGGGATAGTTAATACAAATACATTGCAAAAAACAAAGCAAAGGAGAAAAAAAAAATAGCACGTATTGGGCCCTTCTTGTTTATATCTAGCACCTGTCCTCAATATGTAATTGCATTTCAATTCCAAAGAGACTGCAGTGGCCGTGTCCCTCATAAAGCTTAGTGTGCAAGTTGCATGAAAAGTCCTTCTGCTTAGGAAAGTCGGCCTTCTTACACACTATCTACTTGGAAACATACGCTTCTCTGAATATCAGTCCTGGACTCTCCAAAGGAGAAATGTGACATTTATTTAGAATTATGTAAAACAAAGCCACTGCCACAGTGATTATGCTCAAAGATACTTAACCTTTTTTAAAAAACATTATTTATTTATTTTCCCTTTTATTTGCCTTTGGTTTTTTATTGTTGTTGTAGTTATTATTGTTGTTATTGCTGTCGTCGTTGTTGGATAGGACAGAGAGAAATGGAGAGAGGAGGGGAAGACAGAGAGGGGGAGAGAAAGACAGACACCTGCAGACCTGCTTCACCAGCAGGTGGGGAGCCGGGGGCTCGAACTGGGATCCTCACGCTTGTCCTTGCGCTCTGCTCCACGCACACTTAACCCGCTGCACTACCGCCTGACTCCTGATATTCAACCTTTTAAGTAATCAGTTAGGCCTGTGTGATATGCACCTGGCACAACTATTTTTCTGCTTGTTTACAGGTCATCTTTTTGTGTAACTTCAGTTTTTTATTTTAATATCTTTATTTATTTATTGGGTAGAGACAACCAGAAATCAAGAGGGAAGGGGGTCATGGAGAGAGAGACACCTGCAGCACTGCTTCACCACTCGCAAAGCTTTCCCTCTGCAGGCAGGGACTGGGGGGGGGGTCGAACCTGGGTCCTTGCGCACTGTAACATGTGCTCTCAACCAGGTGGGCCACCACCCTGCCCCTGTAACTTCAATTTTAAAGTACCAGTCAACAGTATGCTCTAAATGTGTTTACATACTAGGAAGTACCTTTCCATAAATATTTCCTTAGGGGAAAAATAGTCTGGAATGAATGAAACTGAAGAGAGAATCTCTGATCTCTGGGGCAAAGGAGATTCAGATCTTTTGGTCTGACATTCAAATTCAAGTTATCACCTTCTCATTCAAATGAAGACATAAAATTAGTTCTTAACTTCCCAGACACAAAAGTAAAGGGGATAGAAGCAGAAGGTATAGAAGATAAATAAAGGAAGTGAGGTACATTGATCTGCTCTTCATTATTTTTCATTCATGTGCATGCCCTGTTTCCATGAGAATACTAAAACCTGGAGAAATTGAATTTTCCATGCAAAATCCCAAGTTAAGAATTAAAAACTGGGGGCCAGGTGATGGTGCACCTGGTTAAGTACACATTTCATAACGTGCAATGACTCAGGTTCGGGCCCTCAGTCCCCACCTGCAGGAAGAAAGCTTCACAGATGGTGAAGAAATGCTGCTGGTCTCTCTCTCTCTGTCTGTCTGTCGTCTGTCTGTCTGTCTCTCTCTCTCTCCCTCTTTCCCCTCCCTCTCCATGTCTAGAGGTATCTATCCAATAAATAAATAAATAAAGATAATACAAAAAAGAATTAAAAACTTTTTAAATTAAAAAGAATTAAAAATGTTAACTTCTGTGGGTATTTAAAAAGTTAAATACCTGCAGACCTGCTTCACTACTTGTGAAGTGATCCCCTCCCCCCCCCCCACAGGTGGTGAGCAGGGGTCTTGAACCAGCATCCCTGAGCAGGTCCTTGTGCTTTATGCCATGTGCACTTAACCCGCTGTACTGTTGTCCCCCAAGCACAACTTCTCTGTGAACCTCCCCCCTGCAAGTGTGGAGCAGAAGCTTGAACTATGTGATAAATTTCCACCTCATGAAATGTTTCTGCAAAATGTGACTTTCCGCTTTAACAGGTCAGGGTAAGTTTTGGAAAAAACATTTTTTTTTAATTTCTCCCAAATCTTGGAGAAGCTAAATCTATAGATTTTTGTTTGTTTGTTTCAATTTGCCAAGTTTATTACTGGTGCTCAGTAACTACAGCACAAATCCACCAATCTAGGACGTCTTTTGTGTGGGGGGGGGGAGGGAAAGAGACAGAGATTGAGAGGAAAGGGCAAGCAGAGACAGACAGACACCTGCAGCATGACTTCACCACTAGGGAAGCTTCTCCCTGCAGGTGGGGATGTGGGGCCGCCTCCTTTGCTCTCCCCTGTATACCACATCTAGCCCCAAATGAGACAGATTTTTCTCAACAGAAATAACAGAAAATATTTTCTAAAAAAAAATCTAAGTGTCTCAGTAATATCTGTCATTGATTATTTCTTCCACTGTTGAAAATGTCAAAAATGTGAAAGCATATTTTTGGTTCTAAAATAATTTACATTTTTTATGGTCCACTCCAGAGTCTTGTGATCTGACCTTCTCAGTGCTTTTAACTGTATCTTATAATACTTCTAAAATTTTCCAATTAAAACAAGTTTTGTTTTTTTGGGGGGGGCTGAAGCCGGTAAATGTGTATTTCAAGAGGCCCCAAGCCACAGAACTAAGCTTCATGTTATTTCAAAATCTCATATTTAAGTGAAAACGCCATCAGAATACTGCATGGTACTGTGTATTCATGTTAGTAGGTGTGCTTTTGTTTTAGTATTGACCTTTCAAATTTTTAGCTCGATTGAAATTTCAGGAAGATGTGCTGTGCTGTGATTCTGCATAATGCTATTTAGTACAGCTCCACATAATACAGGTTTAGGGATCAAGAAAGGCGGAATGAATGGCTCGCGCTCTAGCGGGCCAGGAAGACCCAGACATTCCCCATAGCCCTAAATATTTCAAGACAACCAAGTGAGCACCTAGTTAAGAACTGTCCAAATGGTAAGCCCCGCAGACGTTCAGATCAAAGAAGTTCCTCATAAGACACTTAATGGTGATAAAAACAAACCCATATGCTGAGGGTAACTTCTGCCAATTATATGAAAATGGTGACTTTGATGGTCCCATTCTTGATTTTAAAAAAGACTGATATTCTCTTTCAAAGGCAATGCAGAGTGGGTTCACACCTTTGAACCTTCATTTTCTATTTACACAGCACAGAAAATAATCATTACCTTTTAGTATTCCATCATTTTTGTTTGTTTGATTCACACACACACACACACACACACACACACACACACACACACATGCACGCACGCAAACACACACACACGCTCCTACAAAGACACCACCATTCATTGTACTTTATGATATTGCTCATGGTCATCTCTAAAAACTACTTTATTCAAGGAGCTAGAATAGGAAAGTCTTTCAACTTTAAAATATTCAGATGATCTTTGCACTTCATATCGATTCCAGGGAGCTTAATTGCATCATTTTCAAGTATGATGACATCTTTATTAGGTTAATGGTACTGGCTGCAAGCTAAAGTGCTCAGCATGTTCTCTGCCAAAATTTAGGAACTGCTTGGGTTAGAGGGCTTTTCATCACATTATTTAAAATAAACAAACAAAAAAGATGAAAAATTCAGTGATTTTTGTAGTTCTTTGATTTACCCATCTTTTAGGGACATGCTTCAGATGGCTATATTGTTAATGTTGATCATTAATTTATAGTTTGGTTAAATAACATTTATTTATTTCATTTGTAGGAGAGAGAGAGAGGAGAGGGGAGGAGAGAAGAGGAAAGAAGAGGAGAGGAGAAAGGAAAAGAGGAAACCCAAACACCACAGCATTACAGCATCTGGACTTGAATCTAGAGCTTCAATCATACAAGTCTCATGCTCAGTCGTGACTTATTCCCCAGCCACCATAGTTTGATTTTCCAATTCAGACATTTTCCTTATTTACTACTGAAAAAGCAATTGAGAGAGAAAAGAGAAACACCACTTTGGCATATGTGGCTCCAGGGGCTAAACTCAGAGCCTCACACATTAAGTCTGCCACTAAGTCACACCACCATCCCTAATACAGGAGTCTTATGTTCACTCTCCTGGATAAATTATCAACTCAGACGGATGGATGTCAGATGGAGACTGTGACAAAGCAAAGCTCAAAGCTGGAATTCGACTTTTCTCATGTAACATGATCCTTTCATGTTACATCCAAGATAAACAAAAAGAGACATCTAGGTTGTTCCAAAGTTTAGCCTGTTATGATTCGTGCTGCTACCATCATCGGTGCACACAAGTCTCAGTAGAAATACTTTTGTTTCCTTTGGATAAATGTCCAGGAGAAAAACTCCTGGGTCATAGGGTAGATCTATTTCTATTGGTCTAAAAATTGGTAAAAACCTTCAGATAGCATTATAAAAGGATTCTTTTTTTCCCTCCCACAACCTAGCCAACATTTGTTGTTTCTGTCCTTTCTAACGTACGAAGAAGACTCGGTGATTTCAGTTATAGGTGAAACTAAAAAAAAAAAAAGGTAAAAACCAGGAAAAGAAAACACAAGCTGAAACTTCGAGGTACGAAGTACTGCCTCAAAGCAAAAGACTCGGGAAGGACCAGAGGGGATGGGCTGGTGGGGCCTCTGGAGTTCTGGTGCTTGACAGTAAAAAGGACTAGGTAGAGAAAGTGTTACAGGCACCATCATGGGGAGATGAAAAAATGATGCTTGTGTCAACAACTGTACTGTAAGCCACTAACCCAATAAAAATGACAAAAGAAAAAGCACTATAGAAGTAGCGATTCATGTCTGTGTATAACACTACTCTCTTAGTTTCGTTAGACCAATAAACAGAGATAAAGATAAACAAATGTGCTTCACTACCTTACCAAGGGGAATGGGGTCCAGGGCCACTACCTTAGCTCTTGGCTAGAACCCCCTTAAGCAGATAGATTCTTAAACCTCAGCCTAGACCTCCTGAGGTCTGAGAAGCTCTTTTAGAACATCCCAAGAAAGATCTACAAGAACGCGGTGACGGTAAATGATTGAGGGAGGGGGCCCAGAGGGCTAAGAAGGACATGAAACGGGAGTCTGATTTTCGTTGAATGACCCTTTTGAATGCATGTGTAGGTATGTAGGAGCGCATGGATGTGCTTTTGGACATCACACGTCAGTGGCTTCCCCGCTGCAGACCCATGTGTGTTCATTCAGATAGAGACAGACAGACAGAAGTTGACGGGAGACACACAGTGATGGCACTTCATCCAGAACCAGGGCAAAACGTCCCTGGTGGTGTCTAATCTGGACTCTGCCAGTAAGTTACTTCTTTGGCCCTGTAAACCCTGCAACTGTTTAATTTAGCACATCTGCATTTGCTTGTTCTTGTTTGGTTTTGTTTTGCCTCCAGGGTTCCTGCTGGGGCTTGGTGCCTGCACTATGAATCCATTGCTCCTGGCGGACACTTTGTTTCTGTTTTATTGGATAGGACAGAGAGAAATGGGAGAGAACAGGGGAGACGGAAAGACAGAGAGGGAGACAGAAAGATAGACACCTGCAGACCTGCTGTACTGCTTGTGAAGCGACACCCCTGTAGGTGAGGACCGGGGGGCTCGAACTGGGATCCTTGCACTCTTCCGTATGCCTCCTACTATCTGTGTTTACCCTGGTGAGCTACCGCCTGGCCCCCCACATCTGTCTATAATACTTATTCAAACATGTCTTATTAAAGTGTATTTTATTTAATCACCACTTCACCACATTCAATCATCTGAATGAATAAATAAAAATGACCTGATTAAAAACAGTAATCTTTGTGAAGTAAAAAAATCCAATAAATTTTAATATTTCCAATAGACAAAGTTAAAACTCATTAAGATAAAAAATTTAAGATGTAGTATGCCCTATCATAATTTTCTAGAGGTAAAATCATCAGGAAGCTTTAGGAATTTCACTTCTTTTTTTTTTTAATTTCACTTTTTGACAGTGTGATCTCAAATGCTGAGTAGTACAAATCTTTTTCAGGTATACTGTCTCAGAATTCTATAGATGTGATTCTTTTTGAAAGAATGATTTTTCACCATAACACAATTTAGCTCTTGCCTATCAAAACTACAGCTGAGAAAGTCCAGAAAAATCCCAAAGGCAATAATAACATTTGCTTGTTATTTTATCCATAATTGATTCCCAACAAACGCATTTGTAGTAATATTAAAATGTGACCCATTTTTCTGTTTTCCTCTTGGTAGGTTAACCTTTTTTGACAACATGGCCTTTCTTATTATCTGTAGTTGTTCAACCTGTACTTTCATCTGTATTTTGTCATTGGGATGCACACCCCAAGGGAAAGGAGTCAGAGTTGTTTTATTCATTTATATAGTTACAACTTTAGAGTTGTATCAGGTAGGTAGTAGGCGTCGAACAAATATTGTTAAGAAAAATAGTAAAGCAAAGCTGCAACCAACTAGTTTTTATTAGACCCACCAAAGGAGGGTAATTTGGTTTAGTTCTGAAGAGTCTATTGTTTCATTGTTTAACAAGAATCATTTATAACCAGGGCCTTTTATTTTAGATATAAAATCACATCCAGCTGCAGGAATCACCCCATGTTGTGATTTTTATCCTAACATGCTAATTTTATCAATAGTACCTTATTTTTCTTCACTTTTTTCCCCTCCTCCTCCTCCTCCTCCTCCTCCTCCTCCTCCTCCTCCTCCTCCTTCTTCTTCTTCTTTTTAAATAATGACTGACAAGATTGTGGAATAAGAAAGGTACAATTCCATACAATTCCCACCACCAGAGTTTTGTATTCCGTCCCTTCCACTGGAAGTTTCCTTACTCTTTATCCCTCTGGGAGTAGGGACTAAAGATCTTTATGGGTAGCAGAAGGTGGGAGGTTGGTCTTTTGAAATTGCTTCTACACTGGACATGGGTTGATCCATCCCCCCAGCCTGTTTCTGTCTTTCCCTAGTGGGGCAGGGCCCTGGGGAGGTGGGGTTCTAGGACACATTGGTGAGGTTGTGAGGTGGTGAGGTGGTGAGGTGGTGAGGCCAGGGAAGTCAGGTTGGCGTCACAGTAGCATCTGCAGCTTCTGGCACTTCGTCTGTCTTTTCAGCACCATCTTGCCGACTGTGTTTGTGTTATAATACTTCAACATGGTATCTCCTTGTCCCTTCCTCTACAGTTTCTCTCCTACTGGTCTGGAAACCCTACTCTCACTGGGAATTCATAGGTTTAAATCAGTTTTTGTGTGTGTGTGTGAAGAGCCGGCCAGATATTGTCTTCAAGAAACCAGCTTGACTGTACCTCTAACAGTATTACTTTCAGTAGCTTTCCACAGTAGGAGGAGAACATCTTATTTCTAATTTTAAATTTTTGTTTCTTTATTTATAGGGTGGTGAGAGATTGCCAGAGAGTCACTCTGCTACATGTAATAACAAGACTGAATTCTAAACCTCATGCTTAGGAGTGCAAAACCTTATCCACTACACCTCCTTCTGGACTGTGGGGAAAAAAAAACACATTAAGTAAAACCAGGAAGCTGTTATTAAATAATGTTTTTAAAAAAGTCCTTGCTCCAAGTTGTAAAATAAAAACCAACTCACCTCTACTCAGTGAAGAAGCCTCTGTGTACACACACACATCGAACACTCTGGACCCTGAGGCCACCAAGGGGTGCTCTGTAACTTTCTTTTTCTTCTCCCCCCAGTTTTGTTGCCCTTGTTGTTATTATTGTTATTGTTGCTATTGCTATTGTTGTTGGATAGGACAGAGAGAAATGGAGAGAGGAGGGAAGACAGAGAGGGGGAGAGAAAGACAGACACCTGCAGACCTGCTTCACTGATTGTGAAGTGACCCCCCCTGCAGGTGGGGAGCCAGGGGGCTCGAACCGGGATCCTTATGCTTTGTGCCACGTGCACTTAACCCACTGCGTCACTGCCCAGCTCTTGTTTTGTAATTTTCTAAGCCTGGATTCTGAATTTTATCCACTAACATAGTGAAACAGATACACACACACACACACACACACACACACACACACACACACACACACACATATTTATTTTTAACCATAAGCTCAGTTCTGGCTTATGACTGTGCTGGGTACTAAGCCTGGGACTTTGGAGCCTCAGGTATGAGAGTCTCTTTGTTTTTGTTCTTTGTTTGATTGTTTTTTTTTAATTTCCACATATATTTTATTATTTATTTATTAATTTTTATTTTTTTACCAGTGAATTAATATTGCTTTACAAAATTACAAAGTAACAGGGGTACAACTCCCCACCAGACTTTTGAATCCCCAATCCCTCCACTGTAAACTACAGCAGTTCTCTTAAGGTTGTAGCTATGGGTCATTATTATTTCTACAACTGTCTGTCTATATTTGTCCATCCCCCACCCCCATGGTCCCATGCTCTATTTGCATAACCATTATGCTATCTTCCCCCATCTCACTGCCCTAGTGAGAGACTTGCTCCAAACACTGTCTAAGAACTAGGTCTGAGGCAAACATCTCTGAATTTACATATCTATTATTCTATATTTTCATATTTATAATTCCTGTTGCTTCCCACACCTCCTCTCCCAAAATCAAAGTCTGAATCATAGGCCAACTTCCTAGGAATGTCAAGATGTTCACCTGTTTTTATGAAGAACAAAGGAGGAGAAAACTTAGGCCTCTCTATACCTACCCCTGTGAATCAGCATGGAGGGATGATTGAAAAGCAAGTCCTGATCCCCGCCTTGCCCTAGCAGGGCGCCTCAGGGTACAAAGGGTCAGGGCTTTGCCTAGTGCCTTGGCAATTCTGGAGGGCGAGGTTTTCTTTCTTTCTTTCTTTCTTTCTTTCTTTCTTTCTTTCTTTCTTTCTTTCTTAAATTTTTAAAATTATCTTTATTTATTTATTGGGTAGAGACAGCCAGAAATCAAGAGGGAAGGGGAAGATAGGAGGAAGAGAGACAAAGAGACACCTGCAGCCCCGCTTCACCACTCGTGAAGCTTTTCCCCTGCAGGTGGGGGCCGGGGACTCGAACCTGAGTCCTTGGGCACTGTGACATGTGTAACCAGCTGCAAAATTTTCAAGCACAATTCTCATGCAGTGTAGTTTTGACCTCTTAAATAGACAGAAATTGCAGAATATGAAGCTAATTCTGGTTTAAATGTTATGTTTTTAATAAAACTTTTCTTGAGAACTTATTTAAAGTGAAAGTTGAATGCATGACAATAGTTCGATCTGAAAGAACAAAGTGATTTACTTGGGCATCTTATTTATTCAGCTGAAAGACTGACTTAAAGAAACCCAACAAAGGAAACTAGTCACAGTCAATGACTACCCAGATTCCCAAAATACTGAATCTCACTTCTGCCTTGACGATCTTCTAGTACAGCCTGGAGTTTGCTTGCAACTTATGCTTAATTCAAAGAATATTTCCTTTTGAAGGCAATCGGGTACAGTGTTTGTTTTAAGGTAAATATGCACATTTAAAAAAAAAAGCAAATTCAAGCATATCTTAGCTGTTTTATTTGCTTATATTTGTAGATTTTTAAAACACGAGTTCCTGAAAACAATACATACAAATAGTGTGTTTTGTGCCCCAGCGTGAACTGATCTTTCTCTCTCCATTGGAGCTCTGTTTATATTGTGTGGACGCTAATGCAATTTAACTGTTTTCCATTATTTGGTAGCATTTTCCAGAGCCTCCTCTGTCCATCTGTCTACTGCCTAGTCTTCTTTGCTTCATGGTGCTCATGTTTGATCAGATAGGAAAGATGAGTGGGTTTACAGTAGATAATTATAAGTTAAGTAGCAGGAAACACAGGGGTCAACTAATTCAATAGTTATAGATAATCTATGACTGTGATATGAGTGTTTTCTTTGATAGTCTTTATAAGGCGGAGAGCTCAAATCGCAAACTTAATTAAAGTGATACCTGAGAAAAGTAGGTGTCCGGGAATGTGTAGGGGAGGTAAAAGCCACAGATGCAAATGACTGAGAAAAACAAGTGAATGATGACTCCTCATTGAAAAACCAAGAAGTAACGAATGAGGAGGAACGGACGAGGCAGCCACACAAGGGAGACAGGCAGAAATAAAACAGGTGATATGACAGCTGTTTATGAAGCCGCTGTGATATGCCAGGCAGTCAGGTCAGCATTTCAGGCCCTGAATTTGGGGCCTTCACAACCGTATCTTATATTATGTGCCGTCAACAGTGAAAGGGCCTTGGCTCAGAAAGGTGTGGATAACCTAGGAGTGTCACATAGCAAGTTCAACTGTGCTTCAAGCTACAACAGTCTTGATCTCCATGAAGGACCACAGAGCTGCATGGCAGGAAGGCTAGGTTGACAGTGGAGGCACCCTGCCAGCAAGGTCCCTGTGGCCCGAAGTACAACCTCCTCCACCTTGTTCCCTAGAGTCTCCTGGATTGCTTCTTCAAGTGGCAGTTTCTCAGACATCACCTTAAGTCTTTTAAAATAGAACCACAGGGAGTCGGGCAGTAGTGCAGCTGGTCAAGCGCACACGGCACAAAGCATAAGGATCCGGGTTCGAGCCCCTGGCTCCCCACCTGCAGGGGAGTCACTTCACAGGAGGTGAAGCGGGTCTGCAGGTGTCTGTCTTTCTCTCCCCCTCTCTGTCTTCCACTTCTCTCTCCATTTCTCTCTGCCCTATCCAATAATGACATCAATAACAACAACAACAACTACAACAACAATAAAAAAGGGAAAGGAAAGGAAGAATAAGTAAATAAATGTAAAAGAAAAAAGAAGAACCACAAAAACATAGGGGGATATCCACTTTCAACGAAAGCACTACTTGATGTAGCTCATACAAAAATAAATAAATAAGTAAAGCCATCTACTGTAACGGAAGGAGGTTCGTGTTTTATAGCTAAACATCAAAATTTGGTATGGAACTATCCCTTTGTGGATAAATACATACTCATTTTCTAAACTTTGGGAAAGTTCTATTTTGCATAGTAATTTGTGGCTCTCTAAGGCTTCTAAGAAAATTTCCAATAATTATCTCAGTTCACAGAGTGCTTGTGCAGTTTGAGAGAGTGATAAAGATAAATTTATAACTTGGCGCCCACTCATTGTCACCCTTTATTATAACATTATTTTGTTGTCACTCAGCATCTACACTTTTACCCTCATGATGTCATCTCACTTATTAAATTTGTTTAAAATTAATTAATTTTGGATAGAGACAGAGAGTAATAGAGAGGGAAGGGGGGAAAGTACAGAGGAATAGAGAAAGAAAGACACCTACAGCCCTGCTTCACCACTCACCAAGTTTCTCCCCTAGTAGGTGAAGACCTGGTGCTTGAATCTGATGATACGCGCAGTTTAAGAGGTGCACCACCACCTGACCCCATCACTTCATTCTTTTTTTTAGTATGTATATTTTTAATATTTATTTATTCCCTTTTGTTGCCCTTGTTTTTTTATTGTTGTTGTTATTGATGTCGTTGTTGGATAGGATAGAGAGAAATCGAGAGAGGAGGGGAAGACAGAAAGGGGGAGAGAAAGACAGACACCTGCAGACCTGCTTTACCGCCTGTGAAGCGACTCCCCTGCAGGTGGGGAGCCGGGGGCTCAAACCAGGATCCTTATGGCGGTCCCTGTGCTTCACGCCACCTGCGTTTAACCGCTGCACTACAGCCCTACTCCCATCATTTCATTCTTTTATCAATCAATATTTCAAAGCTGTGAAGGTTACTAACTTACCTCCTATGTGAATTTAACACTTTCTCCAAGTCTTACTAGGGAGGATAGTCTTTACAAAGAAAATCAAGTCTATCATTCTCTGTTTTAAATTCTTCAAAGACATTCCAATGTAACTGGAATAAAACTCAAGTACTCTTTGCCATGGTCTAATACCTGCCTAAGAGTCCACGTACTTTTTCCCTGGTTTCAGACATATAAGAATGTTCTTCCCAGTTTTTCCACCCTTAATGTTTTGCCCATGACATTTCTTCTTCTTGCATTTCATTCTTTAGGTCTTGGATTAAATGTCCCCAGAGTCCTGTTCTGATCATCTTATCTAAATAGGCCAGCCTATTTGTATATCACTGTAACCTGTCTTGTTCAGACTGACTATAGGCACCACCAGAGATGTGCAATTGGATTCTCAAAATGTTACCATACTGTCAGCCAATGGCAGGTTAAACTATTTGCTTTTTCAGAAGACTGAATATTACAACTTGCTATTCCAATACATTAGTTTACTTATTTGTACCATAACTAACCTACTAACTCACAACCCAGACCATCATACACACAATTATAAATACACTAACCTATAAAAATCATGTATAAATGAATATTTACATCCTATCACCAAGAACATTATGTGTATATTCCTACCTAACTGAAATATTAACACAGAGGCGCGCACACACACACACACACACACACACACACACACACACTTTCCCCCTAGTGTAGAGTATTAGTACACTTGAGTTGGAACTGTTTCTGTGGCTGGCACCGATTGGCTACCAGAAATGACAAGGGAACAAGCAGCTCCTGGAGCACAGAACGCAGAGCACCAGAAACAGACACACGCGCTATCTTTCAGCCGCGCACATGCGAAACATACAGCGGGCGCCCACGCAGCTAAGTTAACCTAACAAGTCCCCAGAAAACACTTTTTAAAAAATGTATTTATTTATTTTTAAATATTTATTCCCTTTTGTTGCCCGTGTTGTTGTAGCTATTATTGTCATCTTTGTTGTTGGATAGGACAGAGCGAAACGGAGAGAGGAGGGGAAGACAGAGAGGGAGGAGAGAAAGACAGACACCTGCAGACCTGCTTCACCGCCTGTGAAGTGACTCCCCTGCAGGTGGGGAGCCAGGGGCTCGAACCGGGATCCTTATGCCGGTCCCTGCGCTTTGCACCACGTGCGCTTAACCCGCTGTGCTACCGCTCGACTCCCCCTGGAAAACACTTTTTTAAAAATATTTATTTTATTTATTTATTCCCTTTTGTTGCCCTTGTTGTTTTATTGTTGTAGTTATTATTGTTGTTGTCATTGTTGGATAGGACAGAGAGAAATGGAGAGAGGAGGGGAAGACAGAGAGGGGGAGAGAAAGATAGACGCCTGCAGACCTGCCTCACCGCCTGTAAAGCGACTCCCCTGCAGGTGGGGAGCCGGGGTTCGAACCGGGATCCTTATGCCGGTCCTTGTGCTTTGCGCCACCTGCGCTTAACGCACTGTGCTACAGCCCGACTCCCGGAAAACACTTTTAAAAACCTCTTTAAAGATTGCTCTCATTGAAGTATTTTCATTAAAATGTTAATTGAGTAAAAATAGATACTAAAGAATTTGTATCTAAACAGCAAAAACAATGCACAAGGACCTGAGTTCAAGGTCCACATGCCACCCCCCTACGCGGGGGGGCCTTCATAAACAGTAAAGCAAGATGCAGATATCTCTTTCTCCCTTTCTATATCTCCTCTCCCCACCTCAGTTTCTCTCTGTCTTATCAAATAAAAAAGTAAGTAAATAATAAAGTCAGATTTTAGATTGCACAGTTTTTAGACTTCAGTCATCAGTAGATCTCAAATACAACATTTAGTCATCACGGAGCAACTACCTTAGAATCGAGCTGCCTGATTAGCCAGTGTCTCGTGCCCTCAAGTCGGCTCTCCTCTCGCGATTTGATCTTGTGTGTGAAATGAAGAAGCAGATGATACAATCACCAAGATTCTCCCCGGTTTAGAAACATGGTGTTTCCATATATTATGGACACAGCGGCATGTGTAAACAGTGACTAGAACTTAATGACTATAATGGACATGGACAATCTGAAAATGTTGCACACAATTTTGATCTTATGATTAAAAGAAGGGAAGGGAGAGAGGAAGAACAAAAAGCAGACATACATCTGAAATCAGAATCTAGCATAAAGAGTTTTCTTTGTTTGCTTGTTTATTTTTTACCTGGGCACTGCTTAGCTCTGGCTTATGTGGACGCAGGGGATTAAACCTGCGACTCTGGTGCCTCAGGCTTGAGAAATTCTTTCCATAAACATTATGCTATCCGCCTCCACCCCACCAAGATTATTTTATGACTGCATAGAATGTCTCAAACTCTGCAGTCCTGTGGTTTCAGGAAAGGATGTGTATGGGATACTGCAGCGTACACACAGGGTCTTAATCACCAGGTGCGTTTTGGCTCTGAAAAGTCTGTATGCTGGCTTAACCTTTCTGCACAACACTGTGTTATTCTTTTATTTTTTGCCTCCAGGGTTATTGCTGGGGCTCAGTGCCTGCACCAAGAATCCACTGCTCCTAGAGACCATTTTTCCCCCTTTTGTTGCCCTTGTTGTGGTTATTATTGTTATTGTTGATGTCGTTCGTTGTTGGACAGGACAGAGAGAAAAGGAGAGAGGAGGGGAAGACAGAGAGGGGGAGAGAAAGACAGACACTTGCAGACCTGCTTCACCACCTGTGAAGCGACTCCCCTGTAGGTGGGGAGCTGGGGACTCGAACCAGGATCCTCATGCTGGTCCTTGTGCTTTGCTCCATGTGTGCTTTGCCCCATGTGCGCTTAATCCACTGAGCTAACACCCGACCGACCCCCACTGTGTTATTCTTGTAAAGTACTTGGTGACTATCCTGCCACATAAAATGCTTAACTTAATGTCTGGCATAAAATAACACTGTTCAAGAAATCATACCATTATTATTTCCATAATTTCTGTTTCAAGTGTTTCCCTCCCTAAAACCTGTTGTTCATATCAACTAAGTACTGTGAAAAAGGAAATTAAACGGAATTATATTTTAATTCTACAGATACATTCATCATTCATTCAGGTTTTTTTTCTCGCCAGCAGGGCTTCATACCATGCATAATTCCACCACTCCTGGAGGACATTTTGCGATTGTTGCTTTCAGACTGAAGGTGAAAGGAAGAATGAGGAACTGAAAAGGAGGGCGACACCATAGCACTGCTTCATCCCTGGTGAAGTTTCTCCTTTTTCTGCCTCTCTGACATGGTATCTGGGAGGACAGGATCGGACATGGACGTGGGTTCTCTCTCGCACATCTGAAAGCATGTGCTCTTCTCGGTGAGCCGACTCCTGCCTGGTCCCCTCACTCAGTAAATGTTAATTGAAGACTTTTATATGCTAGAAATGGTTCTCAGTACTGGTGACAGAAGGAAGAAAAGAAAATTGGGATCCCAAAGGGATAAAGAACAAGAAAGCTTCCAATAGAGAGGGTGGGATATGGAACTTTGGTGGTGGGAATTGTGTGGAATTGTGCTGCTCTTATACTAAGTATTGTCGATCGTTATTGAATCAATTAAAAAAAAGAGAGAGAAAAAGATAGGGAAGACTGGAAGAAGAGAGGGAAAGGGATGGTAGTTAGGAAAGGAAGAAAGGAAGCTGAGTCATATGGTACTCAATGGTGCAAAAGTAAAACAGAGAGGGTAGGAGAATAAGGAGTCACAAGTGGAAATTGTTTTCAACAAGTCCTATTTAAATTAGCACTGCCAGGAGCAGGGAGGGCCATGTGTGTAGACAGACCATGTAGATGGATGCAACAGACAGAAGAGGAAAGAGCAAGTCCACTGGCACTCATTAGGGACATGCTCACTATGTTTGTGGAATAGCAGGCACAGCTGCTTGAACAGGAACAAAGTGCCCAGCCTGGGGAGAATGAAGCCACTGTGGCAACCTGAAGGGTCTTCCCAGGCTATCCAAGGACAGTGAGTCCTAACTGGGGCTCTCGATTTTACCCTGAGTGGCATCAGATGGCCCTAGAAGAAACTTCAAGTCTTAAGACGTCTTTATAAAACTACCAATATGTTCGTTTTGTTTGAAAATCGGCCTTAGAAATGGAAGGGGCAGGGAGTCGGGCGGTAGCATAGCGGGCTAAGTGCAGGTGGTGCAAAGCGCAAGGACCTGTGTAAAGGATCCCGGTTCGAGCCCCCGGCTCCCCACCTGCAGGGGAGTCGATTCACAGGTGCTGAAAGCAGGTCTGCAGGTGTCTGTCTTTCTCTCCCCCTCCTCTCTCCATTTCTCTCTGTCCTAACAACAGCGACATCAATAACAACATCAGTAATAACTATAACAGCAATGAAAAACAAGGGCAACAAAAAGGAAAATAAATAAATAAATATAAAAAATAAAAATAAAAAAACAGAAGTGAAAGAGGCAGTCTAGAAGACATGCTGGAGGCTCTGCTAACAGTCTGTAAGAAGCTGTCACTTGTATAGACAATGAAATACTACACAGCTGTGAGAAATAAGGACATACCATTTGCTACAACATGAAAGGAACTATAGACAGTCACGCAGCACGAGGTACAGCAGGACAGGATGAATTATGGCTGATCTCCCAAGTGGGATCTAAGAAACCACATGGAGAGCAATGCAGGACGAAAACTCAGTGGACTGCAGTCTGTCTCAGCAGATCTTGGCGTTCAGAATGGGCAGGAGTATTTTAGCAGCTTTCTCTTCCAGTTGAAAATTGTATTTTTCTATGTGTCTTTATCAATGAGTATTGAAATAAGTATTTCAGAAAATACTAAGCAGAACCTGGGCTGGAGTTGGGGTATTGCACCAAAGTAAAAGACTCTGGGGTGGGTAGGGGGGGAGAATACAGGTCCAAAAATGATGACAGAGGACCTAGTGGGGGTTGCATTGTTATATGAAAAACTGGGAAATGTTATGCATGTACAAACTATTGTATTTACTGTTGAATGTAAAACATTAATTCCCCAATAAAGAACTTAAAAAAAAAAGAAAAGAAACAAGTATTTCATTTAAAAACCAAAGTCGTATAATGTTTATGCTATTTCAAACTGGACCTTAACTCTTCCCTGATAGATAGATTTTGACATCATGGTCTAAGGAAATAGAATTTGCTATTTAGCAAGTGCCTAAACTATATAGAGATGGTATTTCTGGAGATTATTATCCTTCAAAGGGCTTTCTAATAGAGTGATATTTTTTCTAATTGCCACTAGGGTTGTCACTGGGCATCTGTGTCAGCACCACGAATCCAGTAAACACACACACACACACACACACTCACACACACAGACACACACACACACACAAACACACACATTCACACACAAAGACACACACATAAACACACAGACACACACACACTCACACACAGACACAAACACACATACTCACACACAAACACACACACACACAGACACAAACACACATACTCACATACATAAACACACAGACACACACACACAGACACACACACAAACACACACACTCACACACATAAACACACAGACACACACAAACACACACACTCACACACACACACACACATACTCACACACAAACACACACACACACTCACACACAGACACAAACACACATACTCACACACAGACACAAACACACACACACACACAGACACACACACAAACACACACACTCACACACATAAACACACAGACACACACATAAACACACAGACACACACAAAAAAACACACACACACTCACACACAGACACAAACACACATACTCACACACAGACACACACACACACTCACAAACACACACAAACACACACACTCACACACACAAACACAAAAACACACAGACACACAGACAAACACACACACACTCACACACAGACAAACACACACACAAACAGACACACACACAAACACACACACTCACACACAAACACACACATACAAACACACAGACACACACACAGACACACACACAAACACACACACAGACACAAACACACATACTCACACACAAACACACACACACAAACACACACACTCACACACACAAACACACACACTCACACACAGACACAAACACACACACACTCATACACACACTCACACACAGACACAAACACACACACTCACACACAGACACAAACACACACACTCATACACACACTCACACACAGACACAAACACACTCACACACACACTCACACACAGACACAAACACACACACTCACACACACACTCACACACACAAACACACACACTCACACACAGACACAAACACACACACACTCACACACAGACACAAACACACACACAGACACACACACACTCACACACACTCACACACAGACACAAACACACACACTCACACACAGACACAAACACACACACTCACACACACACTCACACACACACACTCACACACAGACACAAACACACATACTCACACACACACTCACACACAGACACAAACACACACACTCACACACACTCACACACACAGACACACACACAAACACACACACTCACACACACACAAACACACACATAAACAAACAGACACACATACAAACACACACACACTCACACACAGACACACACACACACTCACACACAAATACACACACAGACACACACACACAAACACACACACACTCACATACACAAACACACACACTCACACAAACACACACATAAACACACACACAGGCACACACACAAACAGACACACAAACACACACACGCACGCACTTCTTTTCTTTATTTGCTAAAACCAAGAGAAACTTACTTTATAAAGAGGCAGAGGATTGAACCTGAGACTTGGAGCATCAGGCATGAGAGTCTCTCTATATAACCATTATGCTATCTATCCTTGCCCTGTAGAGTGATTTTTTTTTTAATTTATAAAAAGAAAACATTGTCAAAGCCATAGGATAAGAGGGGCACAACTCCACACAATTCCCACCACCAGAGCTCCGTATCCCATCCCCTCCCCTGATAGCTTTCCTATTCTTTATAATTAATCTATGGAATATCACATGAAACCTAATAAACTCTCACTATTAAACTTTTAAATATATGTTAAAAATAGAGTATTTAAATAGGCAGGCCTTAGAAAACAAGGACAGAAAGGGGAAAAAATAACAAAGTGAAACTCTGGATGGATATATATTTCCCCAATGCCAAAGGCTCTGGCGATGAAGAAGAAGGAAGAGGGTAGAGACCCTTGGGTGTTGGTCATGGTCATGATAGTGGACATGGACCCCAGTTGGGGACGAGAGTGTTTTGCAGGCACCTATTTTGGGGATATGAGAAACTGTAGTCATGTGTCAGCAACTGTCTCGTAAACATTGAAGCACCTTGGAAAACTATTACAAGTAACATGCTGTGGCTATCTGGAATGAGGTTTCAAGGATGGATGTGATGAGAAGTAGTCAGATCTGAGTCAATAAGCAACCGTGAGAACTTGTCAGTTGTAGCAGGAGAAAAAGAGTAGAATGATGTCCATTTTAAAAAAATATTATCTTTATTTATTTATTTGTTGGATAGCGACAGCCAGAAATTGAGGGGAAGGGCGAGGGGGGGGGGAGAGAGGGAGACAGAGAGACACCTGCGGCCTGCTTCATGTGAAGCTTTCTCCCTGCAGGTAGGGACCAAGGGCTTGAACCTGGGTCCTTGCACACTGTAATGTGTGTGTTTAACCAGGTGCGCCACTGCGTGGCCCCAATGTCCATGTTTTGATGTTAGAAACTAGAGGCATGATTTATGAAATAGAAAGAAAATGAAAACAAAACAAAACCCTGCAGGCTTGAGAGGTTCTGTTTCTAGAGTTTGGTTTCAGATTTGCAGATGTAAGTAGCCTCTGAAGCATTGAAGAGGACATGCCAGAAAGCAGCTGAGTAAAGGAGTCTGAAGGATAAGGGCAAGGCCTGTGCTCACAACATAAACGTGGGTCCAGTAGGAATGAGATAACTGACGGAGTGAGTGAGCAGAAGCAGAGCAAAGATACAGTCTACCTACTCAGTCTGGGAGACTTCAACTTAGAAAGCTTGGGAAATCAGAAGAGGTCATCAGACTGAAAAGGAGAGGGTAGTGAGGTAACAGGTGAAGCAAGAAGGAAGGCATGAGACTGGAGAAGTGAGCTACAATGTTTCTGGGTCAATACTAATGTTTGGTTTGTATTTTAAATATAATTGACAACATAGATTTAAAAAATCAATATATTCATATTGAATCAGGAGACAATGGAAAAGATATAGACGTGGACAATATACACTCATTAGTTAAGGCCCATAAGATAAGCATTCGATTTCCAGAACCCTTTCTCTGCCTTGAGTAAGTAGAGCTACGTGGTCTGGGAAGTAAGATATGGTGCGAGATCAATGGATGCGTTTCTCAGTCAAAAGCATAATTACTTTGCATTCAAATGAATTCACTTGATTATGTATGTATGTTGTCACAGTCAAAATAGTTTGGCCTAAGCACTGGAAAACCAGAGAAGAAGTATGTGCATTACCTTCCTAACTGATATAATAATGTGAGTATCTTCCTGTTTTTAAGAACCATACATTGAATGATGATAATATTTAGCATACTAAAAAATCACTCAACTAATAATTGATTCTGGAGACTAGAGACTTTATATAAACTTTATAGGTCTGTTGCTTAACAGAGTTGATGGATCTTGAAGATCTATACCAGATTCTGTAACTTCTAACAAAAGCCCATGGAGGGAAAAAATTGCACACCTCATACCCCCATAATGTGAATGCATGTTACAAAATAACAGCATACTAAACTCATTTTTTTCCCCCTCTGTTCTTTGTTAGACTACAATTTTTCAGACAGGGAGGTTAGGCTCTTATGCCCTTACAAAGGCTCCTCTGACAATTTTATTCGTTCACAATTGGAAAGCAAGATGTATTTGCTCAGCATGTGGTTATTAAATCATAAAAAAGAGAGTTATTATTCTGTACAAATAAGAAGTTCTCAGAAAGGGGTGCAAGTGTCTACAAAACAAAGACAACATAATCTCTTTGCTGAGGTTTTCTTTCTTTTTTTTTTTTTTTTCTCTTCAGGTGGTGCTTATGACTGTCTACTATTTTCTCATCATGGGGATGGAGAAATTATATCATTTCATATATTTGCAGAGTATTATTTGTCCAGGAAGCAGAAGCAAGATCTAGGGAAAAGATTTTATCTCAGCATGGGTATAACTGTATTTACTACCGAAGGCTGCTTTAAAAGTAACAGTTCCTTCAGATGGTGAGCTGTCTATTACCAAGAGTATTCATACTGAAATGAAAGACTAACATTAATACAATGACAGATGAAGACAAGTAGAGGCAGTTGGCCTCAATGACTTCACGAGCTCCTTGAATGGGTCTGAAAAATAATCATGCCATTGTTTGCTAATGATTTCCTTCAACCAAGCTCTGAACTCTAAAACTCTAAAAAAAATTCTATCTAGACATTGAAATAAATATTTCTAAATATAAATGCTACATTTCTCATGATCAAATGTATAGAACATCAATTGATAGTCATAAATATCTACATCTATATTTATCTATTAGTTAATTATGTTAGGTTACCCTCTCATCTAAGCAACAGAAATAAGATTTTGATTTTAGTTGTTTGGAAAAAAAAAGCACACCACACCACACCACATCACACCACACCACTCCACACCACACCACACCACACCACACCACACATCGCACCGCACCGCACCGCACCGCACCGCACCACACCATAAACCCTGAACCTTACAGTAACCCTTAATCCCGTTCTGAGTTCCACGAAGGTTCCTGAGCTTTGGTCAAAGGTCTCAATCTGAGAAACAGACTTCTCAGGATTTCTGTCTGCATTTGCTTCATGCTCAGTCTGTACAGAACAAGAAGTTCATCATCTGTGTCTCTATTACATTAATCATTTACTGATTCTCGTTGTTGTATAGTTTCATACAAATCACTGAACCCGGGGAGCGTATTGCTATCCAATATCTGTGTCCACTAGGTTTGTTAGGTTACTAGAGTGTGTGGTCCATATGCTAACCGCAATGGCAAAGTTTTATACTCCATTATGACTTTCAGAATGAATAACGATCAATTTCATCATAACCAATCAAGCAGGTCATTTCCTGACCGTGTCTGTGGACAGTTCAAAGCAGTTAGGGACTGAATCCAGGATGCTCTTGACTTACCAAATTCATGAGCTCTGGCACTGAGCCATAGCTAGTGCACATGGGGTCTACCAACAGGTAAGTATCCCCAGGTAATTTACAAATAATCAAGGGAGCAAAGCATGTGCAAACAAAGCCCTACCCCGCTCTTTGCTGCACTGACATGTGTTACTTGACCAGGGACATAAAGGTGCGTCTGCATCCTATAATCACATATATCATAAAAAACAGATCAACTATAGAAATATAAATGAAGTTTGTAAATTTTTAGGAATTATTTGTCGAAAAAGAATAATAAAGTCATGTCCAACTGGGTTATTTTTATTTTTATAAACTGGTTTTTAAACATATGTATATACCCCATTTAAATATTTTAAGATGTTTTAAACATAAGTATATACCCCATTTAAATATTTTAAAGATGTTATAACTGAAATATTTTCTAGAATATATGCCCAAAAAGCACTGGCCCAAAAAGCACTGGCAGCTATTTTGTTACAGAGATATATTAATAATACCTATAGCTAAAATGTGTAGCTTTACCTTTTTTGTCTTTTCTAGTCTTAATTTTAGTTTTAGTCTAGTCTTAGTTTTCTAGTCCCATTGAGTCAGCTCCTAAATGAATGCCTATTCTATGGCTGAAAACTGGGTGAATAGTTTCATGCATTGCTTCATCTCAAATTCACACCAATTTCTCCATTACTTGATTCAGAAGGGTAGAGTATGACCTAATTCTATAGGCAGCATTATGGTTTCTAATAAAAGTTACCCACTGTCTTCTTAGTACACAGCTCCTAAAATGTTTATCATCGCCAAAAGAAATGCAATGGCACAGTCCTTTGTTGTAGTATTTGCTCTTTCTTATTGCTGTTATTCTCAAATAGGCAGAGGATGATTTATCTCCAGAATGATAATGATGAAATGAACGAGGTGACCCAGCAGTGGCGCACCTGGTAGGATAGACACAGTCCCATTAGCAAGACTAGGATGCAAACCCCTTGTCCCCAGCTGCAGAGGGAAGCTCAAGAGTGAAGACTGGCTTCTGATGTCGCTCTTTACTTCTTCTGTCTCCTCTCTCCCTCTCAATATCTCTCTATGTCTATCCAGAAAAGAAAAAGAGAAAAAAATGGCCACCAGGTATAGGTATTGAGCCCCAGAGATAACCTAGTAAACAGAGAGAGAGAGAGAGAGAGAGAGAGAGAGAGAAAAGGAATGCTAAAGGAAGGGAGTCGGGCAGTAGCGCAGCAGGTTAAGCGCACATGGCACAAAGCACAAAGACTGATAAGGATCCCGGTTCGATCCCCCAGCTCCCCACCTGCAGGGGAGTCACTTCACAGGCAGTGAAGCAGGCCTACAGGTGTCTCTCTTCTCTCCCCCTCTCTGTCTTCCCCTCCTCTCTCCATTTCTCTGTCCTATCCAACAACAACGACAACAATAACTACATCAATAACTACAACATCAATAACTACAACAATAAAACAACAAGGGGAACAAAAGGAAATAAATAAAAAAATTAAAAAAGAATGGTAAAGAGGCCAGGCGGTGGTGCACCTGGTTAAGTGCACACATTACAGTGCACAAGGATCCGGGTTCAAGTCCCTGGTCCCCACCTGCAGGGGGAAAACTTCACAAGTGGTGAAGCAGGGCTGCAGGTGTCTCCCTGTCTCTCTTCTGTACTATTTCCCCTCCCCTCACAATTTCTCTCTGTTTCTATTAAAAATCAATAAAGATTTAAAAAATTTAAAAATTTAAAAAAAGAATGCTAAAGCAAAAAGTGGTGTCTCTTCATTCATAATAGCCCCCTTAAGCCACACCAGAGTTTCTGTTCAGCAGGTGATTTAGAGAGACCCTCTACGGGTGGGGACTGGCTTTCAGTTCTTCTTCTAGCATTTGCCCTTCTTCCATAGCCAGTCAACAGCATCAGGTTGAGCCTGATGTAAAGTTTCGAGACCTCCTTTGAATCTGGAGAGGTGGCAGTCGTTGACTATGTGGGTCATAGTCTGTCTGGAGCCGCAGGGGCAGTTCGGGTCGTCTCTGGCTCCCCAGCGATGGAACATAGCGGCGCACCGGCCATGGCCTGTTCGATAGCGATTGAGGAGGGCCCAATCATAACGTGCTAGGTCAAAGCCGGGTTGACGCTCGCAGGGGTCTGTGATGAGGTGTTTGTTCTTTACCTCAGCTGACTGCCAGCTCTGTTTCCAAGAGACTGGAACAGAGAAGTTCAGTGTAGGCGTAGGGGACCAGATTGGGTGACGAGACGTCAAGCGTTGGACAGGGTGGGCGAAGATATCCGCGTATATTGGCAGGTCCGGTCGAACATAGACGTGGGAAATGAACTTAGATGGTGCCGCATCCCGACGAATATCTGGCAGGGCGATGTTGCTAAGAACTGGCAGCCATGGAACCAGGGTGGAACGGATGGTTCCAGAAATTATCCTCATGGAGGAATATAATTTGGAATCGACCAAGTGGACATGGGGGCTACGGAACCATACTGGGGCACAGTATTCTGCAGTGGAATAGCATAATGCCAGAGATGATGATCGTAGTGTGGAAGCGCTCGCGCCCATGAGGAGCTGGCCAGTCTTGCAATGATGTGATTCCTCGTGCCCACCTTTGCTGCAGTTCTTATGAGATGTTCGTGAAATGACAGGGTGCGATCGAGAGTAATGGCAAGATAGAATGGCTGGGCTTCATGCCGGATTCTCGTATCGTCAAGCTGCACATTAAGCTCACGTGAGGCCGAGGCATGGTGTAGATGGAAAACAGATGATACCGTTTTTGCAGTGCTAGGGATTAGTCGCCATTTTTTACAGTAATCAGATATCAGAGACATGTCTTTCGTGAGTGTTTCCTCGAGGATGTCGAACTTGGATGCCTGAGTTGCACAGTAGATGTCATCGGCATAGATGAACTTCCTTGAAGAAGTTTCTGGAAGGTCATTGATGTAAATATTAAATAGCGTAGGAGCCAGAACAGAGCCCTGGGGGAGGCCACTTGAGACAAGTCTCCATCTGCTAGACTTGTCACCCAGATGTACCCGGAATCTTCTGTTTTGGAGAAGAAACGATATAGTGTTGGCCACCCATGGAGGCAGGCATCTTGAGATCTTGACTAGGAGACCACGGTGCCAGACTGTGTCATAGGCTGCTGTGAGATCAATAAAGACAGCACCCGTCTTTAAATTCTTCTGGAATCCATTTTCAATGTAAGTTGAGAGGGCCAGGGCTTGTTCGCAGGTAGATCTTCCTGGGCAGAAACCAGCTTGGGCGGGTGATAGGAATTTCTCTGTAAGAGGAGAAATACGTGACAGAAGCAGCCTCTCAAGGAGTTTGTAACACACGGAGAGGAGAGAAATTGGTCTATAGCTGGCGGCCAGTGTTGGGTCTTTCTTTGGTTTCAAAACCGCTATTATCTTCGCACGATGCCAAACTTAGGGCATAGACTCAGATTCCAAGATGTGGGACAGGAATGAAGTGAGCCACTTCTTTGCCGCGGGGCCCAAGTTAAGAATGAGTTCTGGGGTGATGTTATCATAGCCAGCAGCCGTTCCCGGTTTAACCCTCTTCAAAGCGTCTTCCAGTTCAGACAGTGTAAAGGGAGAGAGTTTTGGAGATGGACAAGATAAACGGAAGTGGGATGACCACTCATGGGAAATTTCTCTTTTCCAGACTGGGTCGATCTTAGCACATCCAACTTGAGTTAGGTGACTGGCCACTGAGTTTGGAGATACGGGAGGATGGGAGACGGGAGGGGGTTGGCTGCCGGCACCCAGACTATGAAGAAGCTTCCAGGCCTTTCTACTTGAGTGGGTGAAGTTCAGACTTTCCGTGAGTTGTTGCCAGCGGGCTTGTTGCGCTGCATCCAGGGAGGCAATGAGATGGTCGGCCACATCTGGGTCGCCCGACTCATCATACTGCTTTAGTAGTTGCTCACATTCAGCATCAAGACAAGGCGTATAGTTAGCACGTCTCCCACGAGGAATGGCTTGGGAAGCTGCTTTGAAGATGGCTTGGCGGAAGCACCTGTAGGAATCTTCAGAGGGGATAGAGTTAATTGAAATTGCAGGAATAGATTTGTTGGTAAGATCACTGAACAGATGCCAGTTTGCTTTCCGAAAGTTCCATCTTAGTTTCTCCGAGCACAGAATCAGTGGGAGCTGGAGACCAATGTGGATGATAGCTGGGCGGTGATGACTGTGCAGGAAGATCTTGAGAACGTGTCTCGTAGCGGGAAAGGCTTGGCCGTTGACTGTGCTAATCCAGCACAGGTCGGGTGATGAGTCTTTATTCCATCTAGCACTGTGAAAAGAGCCTGGCTGTTTGGGATCGTATAATAGGGAGAGGTCATTCGCTGAAGCCCAGTCGGCTAAGATAGAACCGTCAGCACGAGTGGAGGAATATCCCCAGTCTTGGTGATGACTATTAAAGTCTCCAACGTAAAAGGCTGGGTGATTCGGGCTAGGCAGGACCTCGTTATCCCATGAGGCACTGGGAGGCTTATATACGTTGACGAGCTGAATAGTTCCAATAGTAATGGAGTCGTAGAAGGTCGAAGAGGCCGTATGGTAAACGTCCACAAGATACGATTTAGCATAGATGGCTTGGCCGTGTTTAGGATGGAGATTATAGCATATTAAATCGAATCCACTGATGGTGAATCGAGCAGCTTCATCGACTGCTATATGTGTTTCCTGTAGGCAAATAACATCTGCCTGATGCTGTATCGCCAATTGACCAATAAGAAAGCTTTTGGCAAAGGACAGCCCCTCAACATTAAGTTGGAGGACTCGAAGAGCAGGACAACAGCTTGAAAGCTGTCAGGAGCTGCTTGTTGCTGGCTTTGAAAGTGACTGGGATCCATGTGGATTCAGTCGGCTAGGAAGGATCGTCAGTTTTCCCAATGAAAATCATGGATGCACCACGGGAAGGTCGATCCAATGCATCCAATGCATTGTATGCCTCAAACTTTAAAGCACAGACTGAGTCTTTTTAATACATAGGCTGAGTCTTTGATATGTTGACTCTCTCAAAAGCCTAGACCAGGGGTAACAGAAGCAAGCGGTGACACAGCTATATACAAATAATGTCAAAGGAAATAAATTATGGTGATATTGGGTATTATACAGCAAATACTAACAAAGGGATTTTTCAGTTAACCCAATTACCAAACAATATGATTATAACAATAACTATTGTCTTCTCGAATCCTAAGACGGCAGGAACCTCACATTTCCACTATAGAGCCTGTATTTCCCCCAGTCCTGGAAACTTAGGGTGGGGTGCAGTTTCCTGCATGCTTCTTTTAATTCATACCAATGAATTAAAAGAACCTAATCATCTGCCGAGCACAACCTAATCAACACAATGAGTACCACCTCAACATGCTTCACTTCAGACTGTGTCTGGAGACTTCAGGTGTGGAATGACAACCCTTCAGCTTCATCACTCGGGTGAGACCTTTCCTTTCATAGTATTCTCTAATTCCATCCTAGGTGGTTCACTTCCTAACAAAGTCCCAAAACCTAGATATAGACCAGGTCCCCTGAGATAGAGTATATGTTCACACGTGTCCATAAACTAGGGCAAAATATATACCTGAAAGCAAAAGTACACAACAGTCTGCAGTGAGTACCCCCCCAACACTTCATCTGCACTATTCCAGCCTTTAGGCGCTTAAATGTTCAACAACTTGTTTGGCTTTGTATGTTAACTCTCTTTTCAGCCCCCAGGTTCCAGATGCCAGCACGATGCCAACCAAACTTCCTTGGATAGACAACCCCACCAATGTGTCCTGGAGCTCTGCTTCCGCAGAGCCCCACTCTACTAGGGAAAGAGAGAGGCAGGCTGGGAGTATAGGTCAACCTGTCAATGTCCATGTTCACCTGGAAAGCAATTACAGAAGCCAGACCTTCCACCTTCTGCATCCCACAATGACCCTGGGTCCATACTCCCAGAGGGTTAAAGAATAGAAAAGCTATCAGAGGAAAGGGATGGGATACGGAGTTCTGGTGGTGGGAACTGTGTGGAGTTGTACCCTTCCTATCCTATGATTTTGTTAATGTTTCCTTTTTTAAGTAATAATAATAATAATAATAATAATAAAAAGAATGCTATCAGAAGCTCATCCCATCTAGCTTTTTCCAGTCTTAAAGGCAGTGTCTCTCTCATATACCAAACTTCACCAATGGACTCTTTCTCCACCTTCAGTCTACACAGACACACGCCACCCAGTGTTTTCCTGTTCACCAACCTCCCTGAAAAAAGGAAGCCGGAATAATTCATCTTAATTATATTAACAGGTTGATGGAGGGATTGAGGGCATGACAAGGGAAAAAGAGAATAATCAGTGTGTGACTTACCAAGGGAGGAGGAACCACATGTTGTGAACCAAAACAAGTTGGAAAGACCCAACCCCAACCAGAGGCCGACTTGCTGAATGCCTGAAGGAGAGACCAGCAATTTCTGTAACAACCTTGAAGTTCCTGGAACCCAACGTTGGCTGTGTGTACTGAACAGACACAATGTGATGCAAAAAGTTTCTGGAGAATCTGTGATGCCATTTATAGAGAATAACAAGGATCGCGTGGCAGTTACACTAGGAAGCTGGCACTATGCCATCACTCTTTCCCCTGCCTTTCCTCTTCACACTTTCCCATCTGGATAAATAAAAATAGCATTTATCCAATGACCTGTTTCTTTTAAAGTACCTCTAAGTACAGGGTTCTATGTGCTTAAAATGAACTAGTTTATCAAAAGCTGTACACAGAGTATTCACATGGAAGTATAATCAACTCTGCATTAAAGGCAGTTTTCCTGATTTTAATTTTTTTGTTAATATCCCTGAAATAATTTTGTTTTTTTTATTTCAACACACTTCATCTAGCATACCCTTTGTTCAGACTCCTAGAGCACTATGTCTATCAATAAAAATTACTTAATAATATTTGTATTTTCCAGGTAAAGCAGATATAAAATTATCATTACTATATGATGTCTATTATGAGATAGTTAACACAAAAATTAAAGACAGTAATGTAACCAACCACTGTGACCACGTAGGTACTTATCATTCATTTAAAACATATTGATGCTTTCACACTGATTTTTAATTTCATAATATTAGGGATGCCTTTGACATGCCCATTTTCTTTTTTAAAAATTTTATTTGTTTTTTTTTATTATTGGAAAGAGACAGAGAAAACTTGAGAAGGGAGGAGGAGATAGGGAGAGAAACAGAGAGATACCTGTAGCCCCGCTTCTCCACTCACGAAGCTTCCTCCCTGCAGATGGGGACTTGAACCCAGGTCCTTGCACACTGTAATGTGAGCATTTAATCAGATGGGCCACCACCTGGCCGCTGACATGCCTTTTTTCATTTTATCATCTTTACTTATTTATAAGATAGAGACAGCCAGGAATTGAGAGGGAAGGGAGTGAGAGAGAAAGAGAGAGAGACAGAGAGACACCTGCAGCCCTACTTCACCACTCGTGAAGCTTTCCCGTGTAGGTGGGAGCCGGGGCTCGAACCCAGGTCCTTGTGCACTGTAACATATGCACTCAGCCAAGTGCACCACCACCCGGCCCCAACATGCCTGTTTTCAACGTGTTTTCCTCTCACCTTTTTTCAGAGGGACACACGTAACCCCGAAGGGGCGTGAAATCCAGTAAGATTTTACCTTTGCATTTTCATCACAAATTTTGTATATATAAATAGCATGTACAGATGTTTTATGGGTTTGTAAGATTTACAGAGATTGTGCCACTGTGCACACCTCAGAAAGGATCTCAGCCAAAGGGGCACAGGGTAGCTGGCAACCAACTTTGTAACCCCAGCTGCCGCTGCCACTTAGTCCTTGGAGGAAGCCTCTTTTCCTACTAGATCTCCCCATCTGGTGTGCTTTGTTCTTATTTTCACAGTCTCATCTGTAACCTGCTTGAGATCATCTCTAAAGTCTGTGTGAGCTGGGAGAAAGGAAGGTGAGTTAGGCATGGGCCTGCGATGGTGGGCTGGGTCTTTACACCCTGTGCAAAATGCACATCTCCGTTGGATGGACTCCCTCCCCACCCCCCAAACCCCAGCTCCAGTGTTACCACATTAACTTCCTGTGTTGAGATCATTGAAAGATTTTCTGCTTCAGCTTCTTCCTTTTTTTTTTTTTTGTATTTTATTTACTTTTTTTTTTTTTTTTTTTGAGAGATGCAGAGAAAGCAAGACACAGAGGCAAATACCAGAGCACTGCACAGCTCTGTCTTATTGTGGTGTGGGGGACTGAACCTGGGACTTCAGAATCTCAGGCATGAGAGTCTCCTTGCATAACCATTATGCTATCTACCATCACCCACTGCTTCAGTTTCTGAGTGAAGGATACATATGGCTGAGGCAATAAAACTAGGAGTCAGATTATCTCCTTGGCAACCAAACAGCGATGACACATACCAGTTACATTTGGACATTTGTAATCCACTGATTAGAGTAAATAAAACTGAAAGGTGCGTTTTGTTTGACAGTCATGCAGGAGGCTTCTGTTTGACTATGAATTTATCTTTACAAACTATGAAAAGAGAAATCACTCCGTAGCATTAATTCTTGTCATTTATTCTCTGGTTAAAAATAAATTCCAGCTGAAATAGAGAAGCAAACATCTCAAATGTGTCATTCAGAGATTTTTTTAAAAGCAAGTCAACATAGTGACCTCTGACTCAAACTACTCAAACTAGGTGGCATGTATTCTTTTTTTTGTTTTTTTTTTTGGGCACCAGGTCTCAACTCATTGCAATTAATGTGATGTATTGATTTAATATCTTGGGTAGAGAAGTATTTACCTGTCAAGGGCACTGTAAAAAATTTTTTTCTAGGTGAAAAGGAATGCTTAGGAAGTAAGATGAGCCCCTCTGATAGAAACAACAGTGGGTAGCACTCACTGAGTCAGACCCCAGACACTCATTTCCTCCAGGTTCAGTCCCCCAAATGGATGCTGATGCTGGTTCAGCACTGTATCCTTGGATACTGCCATTCTGCAAAAGAACACCTTAGGGTAGAAAGGAAGCCAGGCCACAGATAAAATCCTCAGGGCTGGATCATTAAGATAGGGTTATTTAAACCAAAGCCGAATTACAAGAAACCATTTCAACAATAAATAGCTCAGATCGCAGCAATTCTATAGAGAAGATGCCATATCTTTTTCTAACAGAAATTCACTATTACTTCAAAAATTGTAATACAATGTTAAACAAGATGTTTAGAAAACCAAAATTATGTTATATAAAAGCAAGTTCACATACCTTTATTTCTTTGATGTACACAAAATAAATTATTTACTGAGCAAAAAAAAAATTTTTTTTTTTGGCCTCCAGGGTTAGCACTGGCTGAGGCCCAGTGTCTACACTACCAGTCCACTACTCCTGGAGGCCATCTTTTTCCATTTTTTTTTGTTGTTGTCCAATAGAACACAGAGAGGGGGAAGACAGAGAGGGGGAGAGAAAGACACCTGCAGACCTGCTTCATTGCTTGTGAAGCGACCCCCCTGCAGGTGGGGAGCCGGGGGCTCGAACCAGGATCCTTGCCCCAGTCCTTGTGCTTCACACTTTGTGTGTGCACTTAACCAGGTGTGCTACCACCTGATCCCCACTTTTTGGCTTCAAACTACCTACCACCTAATGGGAAATATATACAAATGTTTAGAAAAATACAAATCATTTTGATTAGTATGTTATCTCTCTATACTAAACCACATATGTACATTTTAGAAAGATTATAAATAATTAGAACTTTAGATTCATCATTCTAAATTAATTTAAGTTTTCCCCATGATAATAAACAAATATTTTAACATGCTAATGGTTGGGAATGTGTGTCATGTTTTTCTCATAGTTTGTTAAAAGTATTCTTATGCTCATATTCTCAGAATATCTATAATTTTCTTACTCTTTAAAACAATGGTGAACATCTTTCACATTTGTCTTAAGGCAAGTAACTAGAAGTTAAAAGTTGTGGTTCAAAAGGCAAGAACAGAGAGTTGGGCAGTGGTACACTGGATTAAGTGCACACAGTATAAAGCGCAAAGATCCTACTTCAAGCCCCCGGCTCCCCGCCTACAGGAGGGTCACTTCACAAGTGGTGAAGCAGGTCTGCAGTCCCCATTTCTACCTTCCTTCTCCTCTCAATTTCTCTCTGTTTTATCAAAAAAAAAAAAAAAGCAAGAGCAGGGGGTGGGGGGTTCTTGGCACATATCACAAAATTGTGTTCCATAAAACTAACGCATTGCGCCAAGCTGCATGTTCATCAGGAGGTGAGCCCTTTAAAAAACTACATACATAAGAACACACTCATAAATATTAATAGTGCCCTTGATTTCTTTTTATTTTTAAATTAGTATATTTACTTATTTACTGTAATAGTCAGAAATCAAGAGGGGAAGAGGAGATATGGAGAGAGACAGAAAAACACCTGCAGACCTGCTTTATCACTCATGAAACTTTCCTCCTGCAAGTGGGAAACTGGGGGGCTTGAACCCGGGTCCTTGTGCACTGCAACATGTGCACTCAACCAGGTGCACCACCACCCAGCCCCACCCTTGATTTTTGAGTTGGAATGTTTTCTAAGTGCAATCAATCTCTTTGCTCTTGGGCACAAGTGAACATATATTTATTTACTTCATATAAAGATTCAGAAAAGATCATTGGTTTTTTTTCTGACTTCAAAAGCTACCAACTATAGGGCCACAGAGATAGCACAATGAGAATTCATCAGACTTTCATGACTGAGGCTAGATAGGCTCAAGTTCAATTCCTAGCCAAACCGGAACTCACAGCTAACGGTGAATGAGTCTCTTTCTCTATTTCATAATAAATAACTCTCAAAATAGGTATCTCATACAAATTAAAATATTTAAAGCAAAATATTGATATCATGGAGCTTAATGACATACTATGCATTTTCACTATGATTTTTCTCACAAATGTGTAAAGTCACAACGCCTTGTGAAAGTTAACCTTGGTCATCTGTCACATTGACTATATCTGTGCAGTTTCCAAGAAATGTAAAATGACCTTGGATGGAATCTGAAGGAATCATGTTGAGTGAGATAAGTCAGAAACAAAAGGATGAATATGGGGTGATCTCACTCATAGACTGAAGTTGAAAAACAAGACCAGAAGGGAAAACTCTAAGCAGAAGGTGGACTGGAGTTGGTGAATTGCACCAAAGCAAAAGACTCTGGGGTGGGGGGAGGAGGGCTCAGGTCCTGGAACATGATGACAGAGGAGGACCTAGTGTGGGGGGTATATTTTTATATGAAAATGTTATGCATGTATAAACTATTGTATTTTACTGTCAACTGTAAACCACTTACACTTCAATAAAGAAAATAAATAAAATAACCAGCAAGTTACTCAGATTTTTTTAAAGCATCTATATTAGGCCAGAAAAATGGTTCACTTCTGGGCTGTACTGCTTTGCAGCCCTACTGCGCTGAAGGAAGCTTTGGTGTTGTTTTCTCTTTCACTCTGTCTATGTCCAAAACAAAACACAAAAGAAAGGAAAACTACTTCATTTAAATAAAATAAGATAAAAATCTATGTTGGGGGAGGGGGGAGAGGGCATCAGGTACCCAGCACAAGATGGTGAAAGGAACTTGGGTGAGTGATGGGAGCAGTGTGCAGACACTTATCACAGGGAGAGGAGAAACAGTGTGTCAACAGCTATCCTTACACCATTAGTTCCTCCATAAAATGATCTAGAAGGTAACATCTATGTTTATGCTTCATAACACAAAATTGGAATAACCACTAATCAAGATAAAAAGTGGTAACATACATGGGAATAAAGAAAGTTATCTCTCTACTAATAAAAATTGGGACTAGAGTTCACTGAAATTTTGAAATTATTTGGTTAGTATCTTCAACTATTTTGTCTGTGTTTATGAGAAGGGAATTGATGGCAACATTATTTAATCCTCAACTTCTTTGCTACCTTTGATCAATTGGTAAAGACCAAAGAAGAAACAAAGTCACCAGGAGGTAACATTTGAAAAATGAATCAATGTTCCCAATGGATAATTTACCTCTGATCAGTTATAGGATGCAACATAAATGTCTTGGATTGTTTTTTAAAGATTCCGAATTTGGAATCCAGAGATGAGGTTTGGTTTTGTCAGTTATTCACTGCACTAAACCCTTCAGCAGTTACCTTGCCCTCAAGTCTTGGTGTCTTTTTTTTTTTTTTAATCTTTACTTTTTTATTGGATAGAGACAGCCAGAAATTGAGGGGGGGGTAAGGGAGAGAGACAGAGAAACACCTGCAGCCCTGCTTCACCACTTGGGAAACTTTGCCCCTGCAGGTGGGGACGAGTAGCTTGAACTCTGTTCCTTGTGCACTGGAACATGTGTGCTCAACCTAGTGCACCACCAGCCAGCCCCAACCTTGGTGTCTTTATCTGTGAATTGGTATTAAAGAAGCAAAAGCAGCTAGAATTTATGAAGTGCACAACACATACTGGGTGTCTTAAATACTAGTTTTTTTTTTTCTTAGCTAGGCTAATTCCCTCAGCCTCTTTCATAGACTTATTAGTAAAGTGTGTGGCTTTATTCTTAATTTTCCAGCTAATGTTCTGCTTTTAATTAATGTTGGAATATAGCCTAGTGAATAGAAATGAATACATATATTTATGGTGCAGTACACAGAGTTCCATTTTATTGTCAATAGGAAAGATTTTTTTTCTGGTGAGTCAGAATTAACAACTCACAGAAGAAAATCGATCATATTTCCCCCACAATATTGTAGAGAAACCACACATGGTTTTGTTGAGCTGCTCTTGAAGTTTACATTTAAGTCACCCTCATTCAAAGGGCTCCAGATGATTAGTTTTATTTATTTTAATTATTTTTATTTTATTCTCCCTTTTGTTGCCCTTGTTGTCTTTTTTAAAACTGTTGTTGTAGTTATTACCGTTGTTATTGATGTCATCACTGTTAGATAGAACAGAGAGAAATGGAGAGAGGAGGGGAAGACAGAGAGGGGGAGAGAAAGACAGACACCTGCTGACCTGCTTCACTGCTTGTGAAGAGACTCCCCTGCAGGTGGGGAGCCAGGGGCTCGAATCGGGATCCTTACGCCGGTCCCTGTGCTTTGTGCCACATGCGCTTAACCCACTGTGCTACCGCCTGACCCCTGATGATTAGTTTTATTTTAAATTATTACATGAGTTACCACATAGACTGTGTGTGTGTGTGTGTGTGTGTGTGTGTGTTCATGTGGCTTGCGGTGAACTTGGGCCAAGTTTGCAATCTACACTTGGGCAGCACTACAACACTGGCCGAAATTCTGGCGCTGCTGTGTCTCTCCTCTGTGTCTTTCCTTTCTCCTGTCTCTTTATGTGAGTGGAAAAGCAGCCTGGAGTGATGAAATTGCACATGGTAAGATTCAGCTCCACCAAAAGTAAAATAAAATAAGTTTATCTAGAAATTCTAAAAGTATTCCACACGAAGTCTAACATGAGCTAGTGGGGCAAAAAAAAAAAAAAAATCCGCAGGGGGCTCAGGATGGAGGACAGTCTTTAGATTAGGGACCAACAAACTTCTCCTGAAGAAAGTCAGAGATAATTCTAGGCTGTGAGCATCACTCAGTCTCTGTCACGAATGCCCAACTCTGTGGCAGCAAGAAAGCAGTCACAGTGTTGTGGTGGTCTGGTGTCGGGCTGCACCGCGGAGAAGAGAGCGGACGTCCAGAGCAAAGGGGTACACAAATCTTTATTATAGGATGGGGGGGGGGTTTGGTTAAGACCACGTGGGGCCAGCCGGCAATGGCCGTCCCCACTACCTGACCACAGGGGGAGAGCAGGGGGCGAGATCTCAGAGAGGGAGAGCTGAGAGCCCAAGGGGGGGGGGTGAGGGGGCTTTTTATTGGGCGACAACCAGGGGTGACGTGTGGGGCCAGGATTGGTTGAAGGGGGCACTGCTAGGATTTCACAGGGCGTAGTAAAACCTGGGGGCGGAGACTGCATCAGAATAACTCCTCAGCAACATCACAGAAAGCACTTAAACTAAGAATTGTCATCAAATATTATTCTCGATTTTCTTTTCACCCACATAGAAATGTAACTGCTCTTCCTAGTTCATATGCTGTTTAGTCACAGTGGTGGGGGCCCTTCCAGTGGTCCAACTGGTTGAACCCACCCATTCCTATGCATAAGGATCCAGGTCCAAACACCTTTCTTTCTCTCGTCCTCTCTATGCACCCCTTCCACTCTCAAGTTTTCTGTCCCATCAAATTGAAAAAGAATAACAAAAGGTGAGTCAATTAGGATTTGTAAGGAGCATGTTCTAGATGCCCCCCCCCCCCACTCCAGAATCATAGTTTGAGCACACATCCTGGCTTGTTCCACTGCGGTTGACTTAATCCTGAGCAAACTAGTGTCCTCTCTTCTCTGGAGAGTTTTAGCTGAACCAGTAACTTGCACTTATTTCATGTGATTATGAGTGGGTGTGAGTGAAGTACCCCGCATCACGCCAGAGTGCTGTCCCCAATGGCAGCTCCTTCCTGACTAAGCATCTTTATTTTCGCATGTCTCAGGTATAGTGGAAAACACAATTCTTGATTCCAGACAGTCTTCCTTCCGAATCCTGACTGTAAATCTTAAATCTCAGCACAGTTCATAGAAGTATACCACTGAGCCTGCAAAACTGTTCACACTTCAGGGTTCTCAGGCAAGTGTGGTGCATAGTAGTACATACTGTATTTTTACTGACTTTATGGCTTAAGTGGACTATCTAAAGGTTTCTGTTTATTGATGGTTGTGCTATTTTATACTCTTTTTTTTTTTTAGTCTTCATGGCACCTACATAGTTGATATGCTTTTGTCTCTGCTGCACTTATTAGTGATGCATCTTCAGTCAAGCTCTAAGAGCAAAGCAGTCATAGTCAAATATTGTTTAAATATGACACTGATGACAGCTCTTGAGTTTTCATGTCTAACGTTGGTTTCCTATTTCAACCATGTGTCAGATCCAGGAGCAAAAGTCTTCAACAGAGAAAAATCATTACAGATTAGCATTTTAGTCCCTGTATTGTATTTCCCAATTCTTCATGATATCAGAAGAAAATAGGGTACTGACTCATCAGGGGTACACATCCCGAGGAGAATGGAGAGTAAAAACTTCAACTATGTTAGAAGAAAAATAATAATAAAAGAAGACTGGGGACAAGAAAAACCAAGAGAGAATGAACAGAAGGAGGGAACTATTGTGCCAGGTTCTCAGCATCAATTCCAAGAGCAATGCTGGGTCTAGAAGGGAACAATGAAACTCCATGCTTTATCTCGAAGAGAATGAGTGACTTACAGACAGCAGTTTGAAGGAGTCGTGGGGGGGGGGGGTGTCTACTCTGACAACAAGGAGTTCATTGAAAAATGCAGGTGAAGATGTAAGGTTGTGCTTGGAAAGCAGACCCAAAGTCTGTGATCTGGTGGGAGGATCGTGAATGAGAGAGAAGAGCACTGTGATTCTCCAGAGCTGTTTACAGTCAGAATTTCATACATGCTGGTGTGGCTTCCTGTCATTAAAAAAGCTTTGGGGGAGCATTGGAAGATGAGTTTGGCTCCTGCAGAGCACTGCCAAACCCCAGGAGGCGACAGTCAGGGTACAACCTAAAAATCTTCTGTGGATGGGGGCTACTGGAGCTTTGTCGGAAAAAGCCTACAAAGTTGGTCATGTGTGAGTTTGATGTGTCTTGCCTGAAGAGAGGCTTTTCGTGTGTGTGTGTGTGTGTGTGTGTGTGTGAGAGAGAGAGAGAGAGAGAGAGAGAAAGAGAGAGAGAGAGGGAGGGGAGACGTGTGGGAGCAGAACTTTTTTCTTTTCTCTTTTTATGTTTTCTTTCTTTACTTTTTCTTTTTTAATTTATTTTCTCTTTTGTTGCCTTTGTTTTTTTTATTGTTGTTGTAGTTATTATTGTTGTTGTTATTGCTGTCGTCATGTTGGATAGGACAGAGAGAAATGGAGAGAGGAGGGGAAGACAGAGGGGGAGAGAAAGACAGACACCTGTAGACTGGCTTCACTGCCTGTGAAGCGACTCCCTTGCAGGTGGGGAGCCAGGGGCTCGAACTGGGATCCTTACGCCGGTCCTTGTGCTTTGTGCCACCTGCACCTAACCTGCTGTGCTATCACCCAACATCCCCCACTTTTTTTTCTTTCTTAACCAGAGTACTGCTCAGCTCTGTTTATGGTGATGCAGAAGATTGAACCTGGGAACTCAAGAGCCTCAGACATGAAATTATAATTTTGTTTAGGGGTCTTGTTTTCCACAAAATATTGATATGGCAATGTTTGAGGCAATCTCTAGGCACTGCAATTACTACTAATAAAACTACTTTTCATAGAATAAAGCATGGCAAAGTTTACACACATACACACAAATATATATAGTTATACCAAATACTGATAAGACATTTTATAAAACACAGCAGGCACGTCCTCTCTCCCAAGCTACCCTGCCAACACATGTGTATTCCCAATATGAAGTCCTTAAACATTCTTCAAGCCGCGTCTTGCAGAAGAAGCATTTGATCTTTATACTGTTGGAACATCCAAGGCTGAAGAAAGCTCCATACGGTCAAGAAGAATTTGCAATAAAAAGTTTTCTCCCAAAAGGTGTATTTGCAGTCCCTGACCACGTGGTTTACTCAAGCTACCACTTTTCTTTTCTTTTTTGTTAAATATTTATTTATTCCCTTTCGTTGCCCTTGTTGTTTTATTGTTGTAGTTATTATTGCTATTGCTATTGATGTCATTGTTGTTGGATAGGACAGAGAGAAATGGAGAAAGGAGGGAAAGACAGAGAAGGGGAAAGAAAGATAGACACCTGCAGACCTGCTTTACTGCCTGTGAGTGACTCCCCTGCATGTGGGGAGCCGGAGGCTCAAACCAGGATCTTTACGCCTGTCCTTGTGCTTTGCGCCACCTGCGCTTACCCCACTGAGCTACCGCCCGACTCCAGCTATCACTTTTCATAGGCATCACAAGTATAGTCATACCCAAGAGGAAAAAAAATAGTTTTAAATATTGGCATGTATATATACTTGACCTTCTACAACAGCTGAAGTATTTTATGGGACAAAATAGCATTCAGAAGCATTTTAAGTACTATTCAACATGCTACATCAGAATAAAGGAGCTTAAGAAACAAAAAACATTCTGACCGCTGTCTTCATCTTTATCTTGTCCCATGCTTGAAATCACTTCAGTATCTAAATCAAAACTCTTTTTTCTCCTCTTTTTTTCATTTGCTCCTCTTTCTCAAATGAATTTTTACTCCCTTGTATCACTTTCCAAAACCATTTCTCTGGATTTGGATTCTATCTGCCTGCCATAATTGTTAAATTCTAAGTCCCTTGATGCAGCCGGGTCTTATTTGTAAATGCATCTATGTATCCAGTTCTTAGCAACACCTCCCTCAAATGTATCTTTGAGAAAACTCTGATGATACTGCATGTAAGTCCTGCACAGGGGCACTCACTCACCTCCCCAGTCACAGACCAGTGATTGTATCTTAGCTGGCAAAAGGCATGCTTTTACTTTGATCTAGGGTTTATTCACTTAAAAATAAAAACAAGGCGAATTCTTACCAAGTTAATTCCTCACACCTTTGTGGGACTGAATGCCTTTAAAAGAGGGAGAATCTGATACCATCTGAGATCATTAGAAACAGCTTACTTATCTTTAATCATAGATTAGTTAGGGTAAATAATTTTCTCAAAGCAAGCATGATTCTGATAAACAAAATAAATACTAATAATGTCTCACAGACTTTGTCATAACTTTTAATGAATTACACTGTCAAGTGTTTCAAAAACCCAGTGGCTGTAGTAAGGCTTGACAATTCCCTGTGGTGTAACACATGATCTGCTCACCACTAAAACATGTCAGAAATTGTTTTTAGTCAATGTCTAAGGGGGTGGGGGGGAAGGTCTTCTGTTTGAGTTAGGTTACTTTGTTTCCCCTGTAAAAGATTTACTTTGAAATTACTAAGAAAATAGGCACTCAATGCCAATTAGTCATGATAGAAATTGTGGCTCTGACCCCTCACAGAATGGGAAAAGACCTTTACATGCTATACATCAGACAAGAGGCTAAGAAGCGGAATATAGGAAGAACCTGCAAATCTCAACAACAAGACAACAAATAACCCCATCCAAAAATGGGGGGAGAACATGGACAGAATATTCACCACAGAAGAGATCCAAAAGGCCGGGAAATGCATGAAAAAAAATGCTCCAAGTCTCTGATTGTAAATAACATATGTAAATAAAGGCATATGTAAATAAAGACAACAATGAGATATCACTTCACTCCTGTGAGAATATCATACATCAGGAAAGATAACAGCAGCAAATGCTGGAGAGGTTGTGGGGTCAAAGGAACCCTCCTGAACTGCTGGTGGGAACATTCTGGAGAACTCTCGAAAGGTGAGAAATGGACCTGCCCTATGATCCTGCAATTCCTCTCCTGGGAATATATCCTAAGGAACCCAGCACACCCATCTAAAAAGATCTGTGTACACATACGTTCTTGGCGGCACAATTTGTAATAGCCAAAACCTGGAAGCAACCCAGGTGTCCAACAACAGATGAGTGGCTGAGCAAGTTGTGGTCTATATACACAATGGAATACTACTCAGCTATAAAAAAATGGCAACTTCACCGTTTTCAGCCCATCTTGGATGGACCTTGAAAAATTCATGTTAAGTGAAATAAGTTAGAAACAGAAGGATGAATATGGGATGATCTTACTCTCAGGCAGAAGTTGAAAAACAAGATCAGAAAAGAAAACACAAGTAGAACCTGAATTGGAATTGGCGTATTGCACCAAAGTAAAAGACTCTAGGGTGGATGGGTGGGGGGAGAGTACGGATCCAAGAAGGGTGACAGAGGACCTAGTGGGGGTTGTATTGTTATATGGGAAACTGGGGAATGTTATACATATACAAACTATTGTATTTATTGTTGAATGTAAAACATTAATTCCCCAATAAAGGAATAAAAAAAAAGAAATTGTGGCTCTACCTTTCAAGATATGCACACATTCTCTTACAGTCATGCAAAAATCAATAAAAGACATGCCATCATATATATTAATCTGACTTTATTAACTCCTCTGTGCATTGCCAAATGTGATTTAAATGACTTCAAATAGCTTCCTTTACACCTCCCGCATCCCTAGCTTTGCATACATTTCTATCTCAGAAAATAATTAAAATATCAGAGATAAAATTAGAAAGTGAAAGAGCAAGAGAATCCTTAAGAAGATAGATCTTATTTTTATAAGATTTCCCCCCCAAATCACTATTCAAGTGATTGAATAGTCAGCCCTGGAGAAATTGGATGAGAAGTTAAAGCTTTAGTCCCAAACAGAAGAATAAACTTAAGAGGCAAAGATCATATTAAAAAATGGTTGTTAGGGGTCAGGCGGGGGGGGGGGGGGAAGGGTAGCACAGTGGGTTAAGTACACATGGCGCCAAGCACAAGGACTATCTCAAGGATCCCGGTTCGAGCCCCCGGCTCCCCACCTGCAGAAGGGTCGCTTCACAGGTGGTCAAGCAGGTCTGCAGGTGTCTGTCTTTCTCTCCCTTCCTCTGTCTTCCCCTCCTCTCTCCATTTCTCTCTGTCCTATCCAACAACAATGACAGCAGCAGCAATAACAATGATAAAACAACAAGGGCAACAAAAAGGAAAAGGGTAGCCTCTAGGAGCAGTGAATTTATGGTGCAGGTACCTAACCCTGGAGGCAAAATAAAGAAATAAAGAAATAATGGTTCTGTCTACTTTTTCATATGTTGTGTGGACCTATGGATCTCTTCTTTGTTGCCAATCCTGTGCCTAGCCACTCCCCATCTTAGAGAGAGAGAGAGAGAGAGAGAGAGAGAGAGAGAGAGCTGTTGCTGCTGTGCTTGATGAGTTCTTTATATACTGTAGCTACTTAAGCTTTATATGTTTTTAGCTTCATATTATTACCCTCTGTCTGATGTATGGCATGTAAAGCTTTTCTCCCATTCTGGAACAAGTCTCTCTGCTTTGATGGTGAATCCTTTTGCCATGCATTTTGATGTAGGCCCTTTGGTTTATTTATTTATCATTATAATTTTTTTTGTAGTTGCGCTGGAGTTCTGGATGTTTTGAATGTTTACATCAAACAGAGTTCTAACATGTTCCTCTAAATACTTTATTATTTGTTTTTTTGGTCTAATGTGCAAATCTTTGACCCATTTTGGGTTTCCTTTTCGTGTGGTGAAATGCAGTCATTTCATTTCATTCTTCTGCACATTTTTAATCCAATGTTCCCAACATTTGTTGAAGAGATTCTCACTCTTCCATTTAATGTTTATGGCACCTAGTAATAAACTAAATGTCTGTGGGACTATGTGAAAGCTTGGTAGAGCTTAGGGGAACTCCCCCCATCCCTGGATGGAGGTCTGGAAAAGACACCCCCTTGTTAGCCTCTCTCACAGAGATGAGCAAAGGGGAAAAAAGTCTCCCAGACTCAGTTTCCCCTTATTAGACTCTCAAGCCCACAGAGATCTCATACTTTCTCCCTGCTAGCAGCAGGCCACATGGCTGCCTGTTTTAAGGTTCATTCAAAGTTCACATAGTCACCCAGAGTTCACATAACCACCTCACTTTTGATCACAAAGGAGAACATACTCCATCAAACACCTCCTCAACACCAGACAGTAACCTCAAAATACTATTTCCTTATGGCCTTTGATTTACATCAAGCTTTGTTTATCTTCTCTCTATCTCACCCTGCTGGTTTAACCCCTATGCTTCTCTCAAATGCCTTTAGATAATTAACCTGTTTGCATCATGGAGAATAATTGTCTTGACCTTTATGTATCTATCCTATCAATTCTTGCTATACCAGCCCCCTACCATAGGGGCAAGCTGACTTTTAAGAAACCTGTAATTTCTGACAGATTTGAAAAATGTTCTTTGTTTGAATCTCTATTTAAACCCAAGCCCACCTTCCAATAAATGAAAGTGTTTGAATTCTCCCTGATGTCTCTTGTCTATATCGCTGAGCCCTCAAGCTAGCGAGGGAGAACCGGTAGCTTACCTTCCTGGCTGAGAGTCACCTGCGTGAGCCCCAGCAAACGTCCAAAGACATGGGGGCTTATTTCTGCTCTCTCAATTCTACTCCGTTGGTCTCTGTGTCTACTTATGTCTCCATACGACATAATTTTACTACAGCGGTCCTAAAATATGGTTTGAGGTGCGATGTCTTCATTCTTGCCCTTTGTTCTGAAATACTGCTTTGGCAATTCTAGTTATCTTTTTCACCCAGATAAATTTTTATAACTTTTGTCCTATTCTCTTTTTAAAAAGTTGGTGCTGCCTTGATAGGAACTGCATTAAATATGGGTCTGTGCAGAATCCATATTTTAACCATGTTATGTCTTTCAATCCATTAGTATGGTATAGTTTTCCAATCTTTTTTATGTCTCTTCCTTGAGGAGTGACTCATAATTTCCAGTACAAAAGTCTTTCACTTTCTTTGTTAGGTTTACTCTGAGATATGTGATTGTTTTTACTGTCTTCGTAAATGGGATAGATCTCAGCTTCTAGCTTAGTTTCTGCAAACAGAAATTCCACTGATTTTTGTATGTCAATTGTGTAACCTGCCACTTTACTGTATTGCCTGATAATTTACAGGAGTGTCCTGCTGGGTTCTTTTATACTTTCTACGTATAATGCCATATCATCTACAAAGAGCAAAAGTTTTCACTATTCTCTTCCATTCTGTACCCCTTTTATTCCTTTCTCTTGCTTCACTGCTATGATTAGGACTTCCAAGATTACGGTGCATTTAATGGTCAAAGTGGGCAGCTGTATCTTGTCCCTGATCTAAGTGGGGAAGCTTTAAGTGTTACATACTCCCAGAGGGTTAAAGAATAGGAAAGTTATCAGTGGAGGGGATGGGATATGGAGGCCTGTGGGCAGGAATTGTGCAAAGCTGTACCCCTCTTATCCTATGGTTTAGTCAATGTTTCCTTTTTATAAATTAAAAAAAAATTTAAATTAGAAAAAAAGAGAAACTGCTGTAGATAGCACAGCAGCTATGCAACAGACTCTCATGCCCCAGACTCAGAGGCTTTCCCCAGGTTCCATCCCCAGCGCTGCCGTAAGCCAGAGCTGAGCAGTGCTCTGTTAAAAAAAACTATCATTGTAGTAATGGGAGAAAGTTCACCCAGTAGAATGATCATTTTACTCTACAAAAGGATCCAGGTTTTGAGTTTTGGAGTCCTTGGCACCATATGGGAGCAGGAAGCTGAGGTCTCTCTCCATCTGTCTGTCTCCTGTGTGAAAGTGAAGGGAAACAGGTTTGCTAGAAGCAATAGAATCATAAACACAGGAAACCCTGGTCAGAAAAGCCCTACCTTAGAATAAACTGGATACTAGTGATTTTGTGGTTGTTGCTTTATAACTGCCTGGCTTACACTTACGCTGGAAAGTTGTTCTGAGTCATTTATTTTTACCAAAGCTTAATAGCACTGTTCTATTAAGAGTGAAATTTATTTAAAGGGTAAGTTAGTATTTGTCACACCAGAGATTTGGCTTTACATGACCTACTAATGCCTCATAAAGACCTTATGGTAGCAGGGTTGATGATTGGAAATGTTAAACAGCCACATATATGTAGAAAGAAATACAGCAAAATGGTATTTCTGTCTCACAATATCTGCAAATAATTAGAAAAAATATTTTTCAAGTGCAGAAATGTAAATGTCTATGTACATAAGCATAGTTCCACTTGCAAGGAAGGTAGATAAGGACTCAGAGTAGTTCATAGACACTTTAAGACTAATAATAACTTCTCAGGCTTCCTGATTCTTGGGATGCTAGGGTCCAGGGAGACAAAACAGTGGTTACACAAAACACTTTTCTTCTCTGAGGCTCTGCGGTCCCAGGTTCAATCCCTGGCACTACCACAGCCTAGAACTGAGCAGTGCTCTGGTCTCTCTCGGTCTCTGTCTCTGTATCTCTCTCATTAAATATATATTTCACTCTATTAGGAGCTAATGGATAATTACACTGTGGTTGTTGACATATGGGTCCAATTTCTCCTTTTCCTGTGACAGTTGTCTGGAAAACACTTTCACAGCCAATGCAGTGCTTTTCCATCCACATGCACCAGGCCTCTTCCCATCCTCAAATATATCTTTAAAATAATGAAATATCAATTCAGAAACAATTCCTTTTTAAAATGAGATAATAATGTTACCATTTCCCAACTTGCAAACTTGATATGAATCAATTATTTAATGTTTATGTGCTTGCTATAAGAGTTGAAGGACAAAAGGTGAAATCCCTAGTAATAAAGAAATGGGGGAATCGGGCGGTAGTGCAGCGGGTTAAGCGCATGTGTGGCGAAGCACAAGAACCAGTGTTAAGGATCCTGGTTCGAGCCCCCGGCTCCCCACCTGCAGGGGAGTCGCTTCACAAGCAATGAAGCAGGTCTGCAGGTGTCTGTCTTTCTCTCCCTCTCTGTCTTCCCCTCCTCTCTCCATTTCTCTCTGTCCTATCCAACAACAATGACATCAATAACAATAATAACTAGAACAACAAAACAAGGGTAACAAAAGGGAATAAATAAATAAATATTTTTTAAAAGAAAGAAATGGAACTGGGAGTCGGGCGGTAGCACAGCGGGTTAAGCGCACGTGGCGCAAAGTGCAAGGACCGGCATAAGGATCCCAGTTCGAGCCCCCAGCTCCCCACCTGCAGGGGAGTCGCTTCACAGGCGGTGAAGCAGGTCTGCAGGTGTCTGTCTTTCTCTCCCCCTCTCTGTCTTCCCCTCCTCCCTCCATTTCTCTCTGTCTTATCCAATAACAATGACATCAATAACAACAATAATAATAACGACAACAATAATAAAAAACAAGGGCAACAAAAGGGAAAACAAGTAAATATTTAAAAAATTTTAATAAAGAAATGGAATTAAACTTTATTTGAAATATTCATGCATTAGTCTCCAAAATCCTTGGTAAACTGTAAATGATTGGGACTGGGGGATAACAGAATGGCTATGAAGAAGACTTATTCCCGAGGCTCTGAAGTCTTAGGTTCAATCCTTAGCACTAGCATAAACTAGAACATAACAGTGCTCTGGTCTTTCTGTCTTTCTCTCTGCGCGTCTCTCTCTTTCTCTCTCTCTCTCTCTCTCTCTCCATCTCTCTCACATAAATATAAATTAATGTATTTTCAAGTGTAAAAGATTGAAGATTATTGATAAGACAGAGCCACAAAAGAGATAGTAAGGTTTTGGAATTCTCAAGTTTTTTTTTTTAAACTTTCTTTTATTTTCTTATTTATTTGATAGAGACAGCCAGAAACTGAGAGGGATGGGGTGGGAGACACACACACACACACACACACACACACACACACACCTGCCTCACTACTCGCAAAGCCTTCCCCCTGCAGGTGGAAACCAGGGACTTGAACCCAAGCCCTTGAGCACTGTAATATGTGCATTCAGTCAGGTACACCACTACTGACCCCATGTTTTTTCTTTAATAGAGAGAATTTTATATGAAAACAATATAAATTAAAAGTAAAGAAAAAGATTTGACCAGGGTGGCAATCATCACAAAGCAGCTAATGATAAAAAGATCACCAACACAAACATCATCAAGTCTATAAAAGAGACATAATGACTTGTATTAATCACCTGCCTGACATACCGTTTATGACAGGCTTTCGGGATCAGCTGTGGCTCTCTCTCTCTCTCTCTCTCTCTCTCTCTCTCTCAAGCCTCTTCCTCCTCCCCCAGTCACATAATTCTGGTGCCATGCACCACAGGAACTGCTCGACCTGAGACAAGATCTCAGAGGTTGCACTTCTGTGTTTTGACATACAGTGCGTGTCACGGGGGGCAGGGGGGGGGGTGGAGAGCGGCTCAAGCCTCCCTGCAAGCCATTTATTCCTCTATCTGGATAAACAGCAATTATTATTATACTTGGAATTTACTTCAAACTGCATAAAGGACCTTCTGCTCAACCTAAACTAAACACGTATTTTTTAAAAGAAAAATTAAAGTTTTTATGTATTCATTGATTTTTTATTTCGGAGAGAGAGAGAAAGCATCAGATAGAGATAGGAGAGGCAGAAAGGATGTATCTCAACCCTGTCCCACCATCTAATAAGCTCCCCATGCTCTTCATGCTCCCGCGTTGTGCCAGGCTTTGATTCTGACCCTTTAACATGATCAAAGGCAACTCCCTCAAATCCTATAATCTTCAGTGTGCCCTTTTGAAGGACCCCCAAATTGCCCATAGTCACATAAATAAAAGTCTGGCAATAGAGAATTTAGAGGGCTGGGGAGGCAGCATAGTGGTTCTGCAAAAGACCTTCATGCCTGAGACCCTGAGGTTCCAGGTTCAATCCCCAGCACCACTATAAGTCAGAGCTGAGCAGTGCTCTGTTTGCTTTCTGTATGTATCTTTCTCTTTGTCATTAAAAATAAGTAAATTTGGAGGCTAGGCAGTAGTGAAGCAGGTTAAGCACACATGGCGCAAAGCACAAAGCACAAGGATCAGCGTAAGGATCCCGGTTCGAGCCCCCAGCTCCCCACCTGCAGAGGGGGATCACTTCAACCAGTGAAGCAGGTCTGCAGGTGTCTGTCTTTTCTCCCCCTTTGTCTTCCCTTCCCCTCTCGATTTCTCTCTGTCCTATACAACAATAGTGACAACAACAATAACAATAATAGCAACAAGGGCAACAAAATGGCCTCCAGAAGCAGAGGATTTGTAGTGCAGACACCAAACCTCAACAATAACCCTGGAAGCAAAAAGAGAGAGAGAAAGAGAAAGAGAGAGAGAGACTGAGAGAGAATGAAAGAGAGTAAATAAATAAATTTAAAAAGACAGAACTCAAAATGGAAAAAGACAGTATAATGAACCCATTGAGCTTAAAATATATGGCTCTTGAAACATTTACAAACAGATAAGATTGCAGATATTGCTAGCACCAATACTAAGTCAAGTGAAAGCCCAAGACTTAAACTTTTAGTTCCTGATAAAATTTTCATATGAAGAAAGAAGCCCTCCCCATCAAAAGGAACTATCTCTGTCGTCAAACACACACAGCCTTTTTCTTCGAAATGGATTCACATGGAAAGCACCCCCAAACCAAGAGAACAAGGAGGCATTGTCCAGGGTGGCTAAACAAGGAATAATATGTGTTTATTACTGGGGGATGGAGGGATCAAATGTGTTGCCACAGTCAACTTCTACCTCCTGAAATCCCTGCTGTTTTAAGATTAGTCACGGATCATGTGGTCATCCATGAGTGAGTGAACCTGGAAAAAAATCAATGTCACCATACTCACATCTGTGCAGCCTCTCCCTCTGAAATCACACTCACGTTTAGTGCCTTGTCGGGCCATTTGGTCTATCCCTAGGACCTTGGGATGTCAGAAGCAGACTTTCTAACAATCTAACAATTTTTCTCCTAATTAAATCATTGATACAATGGTCATTTACCTTTTTTTTTTTTAGGATCATTGATGAAGTTAAGGAGAAACCGAATCAAAATGGAAAATGGTCAAAATATGGGGCCCTATCCACAATGATGACGAGCTTTAGAAGTCAGTGGTTATGATGCAGCCTGTATGAGGCTGTAAGCTGGACTCTGAAACTAGGAATGAGGGACACATTTCAGACATCCAGTATGAGCGGCATCTCTGCTGGGACCAGAATGAAAACTGACAACAGGCAATACAACCTTGCCCTCATTAAAATCCACGTTTTAGGAGGAGGGAGGTTCATTTAAAACACGGATGATATTTAAGTGAACATAGGATTATAACAAATAGGTTATTTTAATAGAGATGGATGGATTTTACAACCAAAAAAATAAACTGTGGGTTTGCTAGCTCTGTGGTTCTGCTGGGAATTGCTCCTGGGAATTGCTCCCACGAGAGGCCTTGATGTGAGAGGCCTTGATGTGATCGTTAAGGAAACTGGCTGTGACATCGGTGGTGGAGCATTTGGCGCTTACCCACTCTAGTGAAATTCAGAGAAATGCATCCCAGAGCACTCTGTGGTCATCTTAGGAGCTTTTTGCTGTTCGGTGTGAGTAGGAAAATCACAGCAAGCCAAGATTCCTAAGATCTCAACTCGACTGTCAGCTTCTTCCAACGAGAGAGTCACGATGATTACTTCTCCAGGTGTTAAATGATGGTGAAAATAAGTCAAATAAGGTCTCTGGTAATTTCACCAGAAAGGTTTTGGGCTCATTCTAAACACAGAAAAATCTGTGAGCTCTCAGAAGAAATGAAAGACAAAAATCTTCTCTTTTGAAATTATCTTTATTTATTTATTGGATAGAGACAGCCAGACATTGAGAGGGGAGGGACAGACGGAGACGGAGAAACACCTGCAGGAGGCTGGGCACACTGGGTTAAGGGCACATAGTACGAAGCACAAGGACTGACACCAAGCATCCAGGTTCAAGTCCCTGGTTCCCTGCCTGCAGGGGGGTCATTCACAAGCGGTGAAGCAGGTCTGCAGGTGTCTCTGTCTCTTTCCCTCTCTGCCTCCCACACCCATCTCAATTTCTCTCTGTACTATCCAATAAAAAAAAATGGAAAAAATGGCCACCAGGAGTAGAGGATTCGTAGTACAGGCACCGAGCTCAAGCAATAACCCTGGAGGCAAAGAGAGAGAGAGAGAGAGAGAGAGAGAGAGAGAGAGAGACCGAGACCTCAGCACTGCTTCACCACTAGCAAAGGTTTCCTCCTGCAGGTGGGGACCAGGGCTTGAACCTGGGTCCTCGCACATAGTAACATGTGCGCTCAACCAGGTGCGCCACCACCCGGCCCCACACTCAGAAAGATATGGCAAACCGCTGGCAAGATGTGTGGCCATCTTGAGCTTGACATTTGTCTAAAGGCTTTAAATGTACACTCTGTAGGCAGCTTGCCACACTGCTGGAGAGCAATCGTTGAAACTATGTGTGTCTCCTCCTCTACCTGAGTCCGCCCAACGAGTTAAAGGTCAGCATCTCTACCGCAAAGCCAGCAACGGAAAATGGGAAGATGAGCAGTCTTGGAGCTGCTAGTCTTTTCCAAGTACTACTGCACCAGAGAATAAAACCAACACTGTTCTCCTCAGCGACGGGGTGGAGAGAAAGACAGGTAACAAGCGACGAGCAAGCCTGCTACCAAGTATGTTAGAAGGTGGACTTTATGAAGGAGTTAGAACAACGGACAAGGGGATCTAGGGGTGCAGACACGACTTTATATACACTAGGGAACGCAATAAGGGCACAGAGAAGGTACCACATGTGACGTAGGAGGAGAGTCAAGAGGATGAGCAGCAGAGAAAGCTCGTGATGGTTTTCAGACTAAAAACATGGTCAGATGGGACTGTAAAGGCAGCTGACTAACAGCATGACCAGGAACAGCCACAGAGAAGGGAAAACAAACCAGTCCATCAATGTTGTCAAAAGTAGACACAAGACAGCTGAAATGTTATAAAAGACAGTTCAATGGCATGAGCTTAATTATGGTTACTGTGGTTTTAAAATGCCTTAACATTCATAACTTTTTTTTTTCAGAAGAAAAGTAAGATAAATGAAAAAATCGTGGTTGGAGTGTTTCAGTATTTTATTTGTGCTGAACAGAACTACCTAGAACCACTAACTCATACGGTGATTCAGGAGACAAAGGCCTCAGAATCCTGTCTCACTCACCATGCAGGTTCATTCATTCACCTGCAGAGAATAACATCATCGGTGCCACAGGAACTCAAAAGGAAGCCTGTTGGGGGCCGGGTGGTGGTGCACTAGGTTACACACATGTAGTACGAAGCCCAAGGACCCACATAAGGATCCCGGTTTGAGCCTCCTGCCCCCCCCCCCACCTGCAGGGGGAGGGTTGCTTCCCAAATGGAAGCAGGTCTGCAGGTGTCTTCCTCTCTCCCTCTTTATCTCCCGCTCGCTCCCCTCTCAATCCCTCTCTGTCCTTGCCAATAAAATGGAAAAAGTGGCTACCAGGAGCAGTAATTCCTAGTGCAGGCACCAAGCCCCAGAGACAACACTAAAGGCAAAAAAAAGTGGGGGTGCCTGTGACCCCACTTCATTGCATTTCCTGCCTCCCTAACCGCCCTCCTTTGTGGCTGCATGCACAGAGAGAGAAGCCTCCCTATCACCACACTCCCAAACTGACTAAATAAGGCGGCTGTATGTCAACACTGAAGCTCCATTCTGACAAGTACACAGAAGAATTTGAATAATCCCAGCTCCTGTCTGTCAGCCAGCTCCCACCTGGCAGCATAAGTGGGGGAGAATGGCCTGACCAAGTCCCTATAAACACATACTCTGAAACCAGCCAGCCAGGATTAGAATCCTGACTGGCAGTTCGGTGCCTACGAGGTCTCCAACAACTCACTTAATTGTTCTGTGCCATGATGTGTGAATCTGTAAAATGGGGGGAAAATAATAGGACCTACCTCAATGATAATGATTAACAGAGGTACTATTTATAAATAACCTAGAACATGCTATTCAGTAAAAACTATGTAAGTATTTATTAGCTGCAAAAACAAGTAAATTATTCTTCCCAGAAAAGAGTTTTCATGGACAAATACAAAATAACTGGTGATGATAAAGGAAAATATGTCACAGATTAAAGTCTAGTTTTCCAGCTCTTAAAATGTCTGCCTACTGAAAGCAACCCATGTTAATTACAATTATTCATAACTGCCTGTGTCTTTTTACTTGCTCACAAAACCATCACCAATTGTGAAATCTGGTCTAGACAGATTCTTATCAACTACAGAAATGTAAAGTGAGGTTTCCTACATTAGCTTAGCCAAATAAATAACAGCAGGTCAATTTTCAACAAAAGAGCATTCTCCCCAACTCCCATGCCAGGCACAACTCAGATGGAGATTCCTGTGCACAAGCAAAATTATGAACCTTCACAAGGGGCTGTGCTTTAGCCTTTACCCTCATTTAATCATCACATTAACCTCATAAAATACACTGTTACTACTTACACTGTTACTACATACACTGTTAGTACATACATTGTTACTACTCATTTCCGGGAAATGAAGAAATGGTCTTGAATGTGTGAAACATCTTCTCTCTCAGACAGGCTGGGAGTGTGGATCTGCCTGGCAACGCCCATGTTAAGCAGAGAAGCAATTACAGAACCAGACCTTCCACCTTCTGCACCCCACAATGACCCTGGGTCCATGCTGCCAGAGGGATAAAGAATAGGAAAGCTATCAGGGGAGGGGTTGGGATATGGAGATCCGGTGGTGGGAATTGTGTGGAGTCATACCCCTCTTATTCTATGGTCTTGTCAATATTTTCATCTTAAAACTATTTTTTTTTTAAATATCTCTCTTCTCATAGATCTACAAACATGGTGGAACTTCGAGTCTGAGCTCTTTACCCCGCTCTTTCACTTGTACCAAAGCCACACTTCCACTCATGGTCCCTGGTGCTAGCTCCTCCCTCTCTTCTGAAGCCATGAGCTGCAATCCCAGCGGCCAAATGGAAAAAGCAGCCCAGTTCACGACTGTTTCCTTGAGGATGAGGACAGCAGTCTGTCTGCTGGGGAGGCGGCAGAGAACATAAAAGGGTTTCCTGATATTTAGTGGAGGGGAAGCGCTCTGGGTCTCCCCCCGAGGGACTGCGTTTCTGAGCACGACAGTGCTGCGTGCTCAGAGCATGACAGTTAAGGTGGTAGTTGAACTCTAACACACTTTACTGTGAAAAGTTGGAAACCGATAGTGGCTGTTTGCTCATTTCCACTGTAGTTAGGGAAGTGGTGACGCGGCACTGGGAAATCCACTGGGTTGAAAGTTCACAAACTAACTGTAATCACTGATATTACTGGGAATCTCTTTTTGCTCTTCTTACTAGGGGAGCCAGAGGAGAAACCCAAGCACCACTCCACTATGTTCTATGGTATCAGGGTTCAAACCCAAGAAGAATCTAACACTGTCAGCTCCAGGCAGAATGTCACTCTGAGTTGGCTATCTTTTGATAAAACCAACATGGCTCATTTACCACCGGCTTGCTATTACTGTGGAATTCCCATGAAGAATAGTTCTCCTTTCAATAAAAGAGGCATGACTTAAATGTATCTGAAATTACCTACATAAAACAAACACTCTTTACCCTTGGTAGAAATGGAAGCCAACCTGCTTCAGCTAGTAGTTTGGGCTCTCTCTATTCCCTACTCTCACTACCTATAACAGGAAGAAAAAAAAAAAAAGCTTCCAGATCCAGCAGCATAAAAGGAAAGCGCCAAAGGGCAGAATCTGGGAAAGTGATAATTCCAGTGGGTTGTGAATGACAGGTGGTTCAGACAGCCTCACTGAACACAAGACAAACTTTATTAGCAAAACTGCTCATTCAAATTATCAGAGGAACTAGGTTTCTGATCCCATAAATGATTCATTGCAAGCATGGTCATTATTCTAAATTCCTATTAATTTCTCAATTCCCAGTTGGATTCAGCTGCCTTCAAAGGCACATTTGTATTTGCAGTTGCTGACACTCTTTAGGGATGGCTAGTAATTTCATCTAACGATGGAACAACTAAAAATGCGACTGAATTGGCTACCTCATCCAGCACAAACTTGTGGAGCCTAGAGCTACTTTCTGAAAAGGACTCGACTTCTTGTTAATAAGAGCACTAGTCTTTATTTACCTGTTTCCTTTCTTGAGAAAGGGTTGGGGAGGGGGGCGGAGGCATCATATAACTGTCAAGTAATGCCAAGACTTGTTGATTTGCTGCTGAATCTTTCACTGTGTGTTAGAGCATCTGGAAATGGCTAAAACAAGTGGTCCTCGTGCAGCCCTGGGCCAATTATCTCCCAAGACTGGCACATATACCCTCTCGCTCCTCCTAGTGCTCCTGGATTCCTAGGCAGCCTTTCAACTGCCTCCTCCAAATGCCCCATTAAGTGCCAGTGCATGGTGGCAGGACTTATAAATAGTCCTACTGCTCTGGGTTCCAAAAAAAAAAATCCAAGTGTCAAGTTGTCATCTTAGTTTCCAAACCTTAGTGAATGCCAGTGTGCAATTCCCAGGGCATAAAGAACTAGTCTGCCTCAAACAGACAAGATTAGAGATAAGAAGCATGATTTAGACAAGCAGTAGGCTCACTCAAAGAACAGGGAGGATACAGCATCCAACTGGAGACTGATCTGTACTCCTTGGGGAAGACAGAAGAAGCGATGTGTGCAGACCCAAGGGAGCAAAAAGCCTTCTCGGAAGAGACAATGGGCATGGGGACTTCTGGTCCCGTGACCACAGAAGCTGTGCATTACTGAACCAGTAAACACAGACTCTGAACCAGTGGAGAGCCTTGTTCACAGGCAAGATGGTTTAGAGCAAAAGACATAGGAACAACATGTTGGAGAAAGGCAACAACCTCAACCCTGAGAAAGTGATGGACAGAGTTAGCACAGTCATCAGCTTTACCACCTCCTAGTAGTGTGGTTTTGCTATAAGCCCAGGGTCTTTAGTCCCTAATTGCAGGTAGAGGGTGTGACAGGTGACAATGAAAGCCTGAAAGAGGGCAGGTGAGTTAACAACTGATTGCTTTTAACAGCTATGGGTTCATCCCATAGCTGTCAGAATCAATCAAGATATTGAAATCATGTAGTATGCAAGACTGGAGAAAATTTATATGATTATCATGATCCCAGAATTACTATCCAGTTTACTAGGCCTGGGTGAGAGAGTCAGTGCAAGAAATAATATAATTGTAGAAGCCTAGAGAGTGGGCTAGTGAGGTCAAGTTGGAAATAGTCTGGGTTACCAGGCAAGCAGCAGGTCAACACTTTCAGGGTGTGAAGTGCAGGGGGCAGTGGGTAGGGGTTGAGGGAACAGCAGATAAATAGCTGTTGGTTATTACGCCAGGCCCCCTGCATTGCTTAATGCTGTGGTCTATTTACATCATCGTTTTGTCTGAGACCCCCTCAGCCTGCAAGGCATTGGTTTAATCCCCACTGGTTAGAACCTTCGCAACAGCTGAAGACCCACCTTGCCTGCAGGGCACTGGTTTAATCCCCACTGGTTAGATGGAAGCTTTCCTTCTCTCCACCCACTCTCCTGCTTATATCCCTTTCCAACCTACCACTTCTGCCTCGGAAGATATAAATGCAGATAAATAAAGCCAGCATGGCATTGCGGTCCCGCTCAGCCATACGAGTTCCTGGTTCCTCTCCCACGTCGCTGAGTAAGCAGAAGCCTAGGCTGGCTCCAGTCGAATTCTCTCCAACCCGGAGAGCATGTGCCCTCAGGTTAGCCTGGCAAGTAGCAACTGATGCCATGGGGTGTGGCTAGTGTCTGGTTGCTGGTGGGCAAGAGTAGCTGAGGTGTGTGGAGCTGTGCCAGAGCTCTGGTTTCTGTGTAAGGCGTCTAGGTGGGAAGGTTATGGTGAAATGAAGGCTGCGAGCTTGCAGAGGTTCTGTGTGTTTCAGCTGGATGCTGGGGCAGGTTTCACCTCCTGCTGTCAAACTCACGCAACCCATCTCTAAGATATCTCTAAAAATATGCAGAACCTCTTCCTTTCTCAGTGTGTCTCTAGCACCCTTCACTGGACCTTCGTTGTCACTATGTATACTGAAGAGTGCATCTGGAACTAGGAAAACAAGGTAAGAAATGTAGTAGCCTCACCCAGTAAAGCAGATTTGTATGGGACACCAAAGGACTAGCTAGTACTCACTTGGCATAGTTTCCTCTCCTGCAAAAACAGGGTAACAACTAGAATAAAAAAGTTGTGGAGATATCTTGGTGAAAACATGAAGGCCA